>NW_006239441.1:306858-307013 GCF_000226075.1 Solanum tuberosum
ATGACCCCTATATGAATGTGTGATCATATACATGTTAGGAGTACCTATTCAATGATCAATGTGTCCTTGTCTCTTATGATGAAATGTGGGTGTGTCGTCTAGAATCCCTAAGGGCTTTATATGTGAATTGCTCATGAATTGGGGACATTGTGAAT
>NW_006239441.1:307240-324901 GCF_000226075.1 Solanum tuberosum
CAAGGTATGGATATGTGTTGTATAAAGGTGTTTATGTGAAAGTCTTTCTCACATATGTACACACACGCATGAATGAATGAATAAGGTTTATGATAATCTAGTGAAAGTGAATCTCTTCAAAGGTTTCCTCAATTGTACTCTAAACTAGACTATGATATGAATATGATATGATTGTGTGACAGGTCATTCTCACATAATGTAGGTTCTATGATGAAAGGTCATTCTCATCTTAGAAACCTTTGAGCTATATGATATGAGGGATTAAGTCCCTAAAACCGACTTATGAACTAATGTTAAATAAAGGCTTAAGATGTTTAAAAAGGGAGTTGGAGCTGAGCACCGAGTGAACATGAAAAATGAGAGTGGGGGTTCACGTTTAGCAAGTCTGGCTTCCCACAAGAAAACCTTCACGTTTAGCAAGTTTGGGTTCCTAACATAGATGTTGTCTCATGAAATGGAAACCTCCATTCTTAGTAACTCAAGGCTTTCTAGTAGCAATCTCCTTGTTCCATAAATAGGTGTCCCCGTAGGTATTAGCTTAGTGGATCCACAAGATAGCTATTATGTATGTTGGTCCTACTGTGGAAAGTAGTACCCTCTCTTTTCGGTGTGGGAGTAGAACACCGGATTCCATGTAGCTCACATGGTCTATGTCGGTTATGGCAATGTCTCCAAAAAAGTTAAGAAATGAACTAAGATAAGAATATGAACTCTAGTTCATGATTTCTTGAAGAGTTACTTACTGTAGATAGGACTATGGACCCTATTTATGCATTGCACAAGTGGACTCTAAGGGTGGTTATGATTAGGCTCTTTATGTAATGAAGACTATGGTCTATGTATGTTAATATGAAAGCATATTAAGGTTTACTTTACTTATGTCAAGACATGAAGTATGTTTATACATGTGAGTTACACTTATGACTTCTTTATGGGTTTGCTTAGTATATGTGGGGGTATGGGACTCCATGTGTACATTGCACAAGTGAGCTTGTGAAGCGGTTGTAAGGGTGGTTTACCTATGATATGAACTAAATGGGTTTTGACTAATGATGTAGTAAAGGAATGAGTCCTTATATGATGTTATGTAGTATGTTGGTCTTATGTCTAATGCTAAATGAAGATGTGTGACTAGTCTATGGTGGCTTCTTTAGGGAACACTTGGTGTGAGTAGTATTATGGGATGCTACTTGCACATTGCACTAGTATGACTTGCGGGTTGTCTTAGGTGATAGTTCCTATGTGAAAACTAGGTCTTATGGTGTGCTTATGACTCTATGAATATATGTGTTTGGATTGATGAAGGCTATATGTAAGTTCTCCCTTGGTAACCTTAAGCTTATACATTGCTCCAAGTATTCCCTAAGGGATGCTTGGGAAAGGAGTTAAAATAAAGAGGAAGGTAATGTATTGTACGCATTGAATGTGCCTAAAATGTTATAAGTGGCTCTATGTGTTATTTTGAATGGTTTCCATGTGTAGGATGATGTTTCCATCTCATGAAACAACATCTATGTTGGGAACCCGGACTTACTAAACGTGAAGGTTCTCTTGTCGGAGGCCGAACTTTTTAAACGTGAAGCCCCCACTCTCATTTTTTGTGTTAACTCGGTGCTAAGCTCCAACTCCCTTTTTGAACATCGTTAAGCCTTTATTTAACGTTAGTTCATAAAATAGGCTTTAGGGACTTAATCCCTTATATCATATAGCTCAAAAGTTTCGAAGATGAGAATGACCTTTCATCATAGAACCTACATTATGTGAGAATGACCTTTCACATAATCATACCATATTCATAATGTAGTATAGTTTAGAGTACAAATTGAGGAAAACCTTTTCAAGAGACTCACTTTCACTAGATTATCATAAACCTTATTCATTCATTCATGTGTGTGTGTACATATGTGAGAAAGCGTTTGACATAAACACCTTTATACAACACATATTCATACCTTGCTAATCATACACTTCGCATGCATAATAAGATGTAAGGGTGCATATAAGAGTTCACCTTTCAATAGACACCATAACACCTCATATTCATAGGTATACATGTAGAGTGTGTGTGTGTGCATATTAGTCCTCATAGTGACATATTAGCAACAACTATGATATTGAGTGCTCTTCCCTTAAAGGGATCACAACACATTCACAATGTCCCCAATTCATGAGCAGTTCACATATAAAGCCCTTAGGGATTCTAGACCACACACCCACACACCCACACTTCATCATAGGAGACAAGGACACACTCAACATTGAATAGGTACTCCTAACATGTATATGATCAAACATTCATATAGGGGTCATATAAGTAGGGATCATTACATAATAGTACTTAACATAATCAATCATGTAGACCACACCTTATCCCTAATATTATCATTCGCATTATACTCCTCATCATCAACATACTTTAAACATCATGCTAGCATTGAGAATTTCATACATAACCTTCATAGCATAACTTCTTAAACATATGCATCATAATTATCAATTCACTTCACATCTATTGCCTTCAGGGCCATTATCTCAACATGTATAGATAGACAAGAAGTGAACACCTCCACCATAAGTGGATCAAACCACACAACATCAATTCTCATACTATAAACTAGAAGATAGGTCAACTTACCAATTCTCCAAGCCATGATCATCATGGATCAATCGTCAACAATTCATAATCAATTGACATAGGTAGCAATAGGAATCAACAATGTAATTCAATATCATAAACATAATCTAAGTACAATTCTATAAACAAAGGGATCAACCCATAACTTTGCCCATAAGGCCATAATCCTCAACTCATCAACATAACAACAATTCAACATGAATAAGTATAGATAATCATAGGAATCATCCATACAATCTAATCTAAACATAATTTCACCAATAGAGATCATATTCACAAAGACCCACATCATAGGCCAATTTTCGAGAATTTGGGGATCATGGGTTCTTTAAGAATTCCTTTGACAATTGTATTAAAAAAATTAATTCCACATTAGTTCATCAATATAATGACTTAGAAAATCGTTTGACAAGGAACCCATGTTTAGATTGAAAATTGGGAATTTTGGTATTTGAATCACATTTGAAAATCTTTGATAGAACTCCTTGAATGAGAGGTTATTCAGGAATCAAGAGTCACCATACCTTAATTATTTAAGACCCATGAGATTGAAGAATAAATCAGTTGAAAACTTATTTTCTAGTTTGAGCTTCATCAAGGTCTTCAATGAAGTTTTTGAGAGAATCTATTTTGAGAAGGAAGGGTCAATTTGAAGAATGGGGTCTAATTTTAGTTTTAGGGGTTTTAAACAACTTAAAATACCCTAAAATAGGTAGAATAACCGTTTATAATAATTCCCCAAACTACCCCTCACTTAGTTGGACCTTTTTAAACAAGTCAAACTTGAGTTTTATTTACGTAGATTTCGTCAGGAAACAAGTTCGCGACACAGAGGTCTTCCCACAAGTTTTTCATAAATTAAATCTGAGACAGTAGAATCCGCGACATGTCCGCGATGCGGACCAAACTTTTGGCCCTTGGTAGAGCTAGTCCGCGACACGGACATGCTCCCTCCAAGCACAATCTCAAGTTGCCTTGGCAGCTTGCTTGGCCAAGGTTGGGGAACTCCTCGGGGACCCTTAGGGTGGCCCCCGAGGCATCGTATCCAAAAGTTTTGACCCTTAAAACATTTATTAAGACACTAGGGTCACCTCCACTGATTTTTGACTCCAAACCACACATAAAAACACGAACAACATACTAGAACACACCAACACGTAAATGACTAGTTTCCGAACGTGTTGATCATCCCTTGACGTTTGACTTCCAAACTCTTTAAAACTGACTTAAAAGGTTGTTCTTCATTATTTTGACAAGTTATTAATGCATAAAACTCATGTGAGGCCCTACTTCATCCTACTTCATTTTGAGGGTTGTTACATCTACATGATTGATTATGTTAAGTACTATTGTGGAATGACCCCTACCTATATGATCCCTATATGAATGTGCGATCATATACATGTTAGGAGTACCTATTCAATGTTGAATGTGTCCTTGTCTCCTATGATGAAATGTGGGTGTATGGTCTAGATTCCCTAAGGGCTTTATATGTAAATTGCTCATGAATTTGGGACATTATGAATGTGTTGTGATCCCTTTAAGGGAAGAGCACTCAATATCAATGTTGTTGCTAATATGTCACTATGAGGACCAATATGCATATACACACACTCTACATGTATAGCTATGAATATGATGTGTTATGGTATCTATTGAAAGGTTAACTCTTATATGCACCCTTACATCTTATTATGCTTGCAAACTGTATGATTAGTAAGGTATGAATATGTGTTGTATGAAGGTGTTTATGTGGAAGGCTTTCTCACATATGTACACACACATGAATGAATAAATGAATAAGGTTTATGATAATCTAGTGAAAGTGAGTCTCTTGAAAGGTTTCCTCAATTGTACTCTAGACTATGTTATGAATATGATATGATTGTGTGAAAGGTCATTCTCACATAATGTAGGTCCTATGATGAAAGGTCATTCTCATCTTAGAAACCTTTGAACTATATGATATGAGGGATTAAGTCCCTAAAGCCTATTTTATGAACTAATGTTAAATAAAGGTTTTAAATATGTTTAAAAAGGGAGTTGGAGCTTAGCACCGAGTGAACATGAAAAATGAGAGTGGGGGCTTCACGTTTAGCAAGTCCGGGTTCCTAACATAGATGTTGTCTGATGAGATGGAAACATCCACGCTTAGGAAGTCAAGCTTTTCTGGTAGCAATCTCCTTGTTCCATAACTATGTTCCCCCGTAGGTATTAGCTTAGCGGATCCACTAGATAGCTATTATGTATGTAGGTCCTACTATGGCAAGTAGTACCCTCTCTTTTCGGTGTGGGAGTAGAACACCGGATTCCATGTAGCTCACATGGTCTATGTCGGTTATGGAAATGTCTCCCGAAAGTTAAGAAATGAACTAAGATAAGAATATGAACTCTAGCCATGATTTCTTGAAGAGTTACTCAGCGTAAGTAGGACTATGGACCCTACTTATGCATTGCACAACTGGACACTAAGGGAGGTTATGATTAGGCCCTTTATGTAATGAAGACTATGGTCTATGTATGTTAATATGAAAGCATATTAAGGTTTACTTTACTTATGTCAAGACATGAAGTATGTTTATGCTTGTGGATTACACCTATGACTTCTTAATGGGTTTGCTTAGTATATGTGGGGGTATGGGACTCCATGTGTACATTGCACAAGTGAGCTTGTGAAGGGGTTGTGAGGGTAGTTTGCCTATGATATGAACTAAATGGGTTATGACTAATGATGTAGTAAAGGAATGAGTCCTTCTATGATGTGATGAAGTATTTTGGTCTTATGTGTAATGCTAAATGAAGATGTTGTGACTTGTTGAATATGATGTGCCTAGTCTATGGTGGCTTCTTAGGAACACTTGGTGTGATTAGTATTATGGGATGATACTTGTACATTGCACTAGTGTGACTTGGGGGTTGACTTAGGTGATGATTCCTATGTGAAGACTATGACTTATGGTGTGCTTATGACTCTATGAATATATGTGGTTGGATTGATGAAGGCTATATGTAAGTTCACCCTTGGTAACCTTAAGGTGATACAGTGCACCAAGTATTTCCTAAGGGTTCCTTGAGGAAAGGAGTTAAGATAAAGAGGAAGGTAATGTATTGTATGCATTGAATGTGCCTAAAAATGTTATAAGTGGCTCTATGTGCTATTATGAATGGTTTCCATGTGTAGGATGATGTATGTGGTTTATGTTGTTCCTATTTGTAGCTAAATGTTCTTGAAGTTTCTCTAAAAAGGCATGATGCATAGTTTCCAACTAAATGTCCTTTTATAAGAATGTTTTGCATGGTTATCATACTTAGTGCTATTCTTGTACTAACACCATTCTTCTTCATATGTTTACACCAAGTGTAGGTGGTGGTGGCTAAAGGGTCTTTCCTAGAAGTGATGAGCTTGGCTTACTATTCCCAAGTTCGGGTGTGTCCTTAAAGATTCAAGGACCTTTATGTTAAAGAGTTTCCTTAAGTTCTATGTACTAGATAGTAGTTTCTTTTGTATTGTAAGGGATGTGTCCTTCTTGTGTTGTAGTCATTTTTGAAGATGGCTACCTTGAGACGTAGTATTTTGATTTTGTATTAAATGTTTAATGAGGTGACTTTTATGTCTTGTGTTATATTATGAAAAAGTTTTAAATTTTCCGCTATTTTTCTATGATAAATGCTATGACGAATGCTAAGGGTTTGTATAAGACCTCTGAGAGGTCGAATACGCCGGTAACGACTAGGGGGTGCTCTCGGGTTGTTACATTGGGAAATGTGTAAATGTTGTGGGTCTTAGTCAAACGTGTGATGTATGTGCTTAAATTGTGTTTACAAGGGTTGCGGGGAATATTTCAAGAAGTTGGGTTGATAATAGGCACGACGAATTGTTTCGGAGAGCTGGGTCGAGCTCGCCGAATCACTCGGTGGTTTGCCTAAATGTCCTACCTCGCCTTTGATATCATGCTTTATGTGTTGTTGGTTTCTGTACCTTTCAACGAGAAGCATGAGGTCGCCAAAAGCACTCGATAACTCATCGAAAGTATTCTTGTTCACCCTTTGTTCACACACTTGAACCCTTACTGCACTTTAACCTTCGGCGGGCAACCCATTGTTCACCGTAAGTATTCGACGACTTGCCGAATGGATTGGCAAGTCTGCCTGCAGCTAATTGTCTTCGTTTTGTTTTTCAAATATTTTCTAACATTATCTCAAGGCTTTGCAAACATGGCTAGACCAAAAGTTCCAGGAAGAAATATGCCACTGCAATATATAAGGGCACAAAATTCCAGGAAAGATGCAGGGAAGACAGATCACACCAAAGCAAGGAGCGAGAACAAGAAAGCTGGTTCCAGTAAGAGGATTCCCATTGACCCTAATGTCCCTTCGTGGGCTCGAGGGTTCATTAATGTGATACATGCCTTTGGAGCATCTAATGATTTGGACATTATGACTAAGGCTAATATCACTGCAGCAGCTGAAGCAGATCCGGACATTAAAACCCAGAGTCAAAATGATAATTCTCTGGGCACTGATGCCCAGACAGATGGAGCGACTGCTTAGACAGGATCCCCTCTTTACCTCCCTCTCTGTCTTTCTTTAATTGACATTTTGGATGTTTGACTATTTGCATTTGAGGATATATGTTTTTAATTGTGGTGGGGTGAGGCCCACATTTGGGTGTTATTGATGTTCGTGTTTTGTTTATAGTTGGGCTTTTGTTCTTAAATTGTGTTATTACACTGCTTTTTGTGGATGTTTGAGCTTGTGGATCCGTATTTTAAATTATAAAATGATTTTGACCTTTTCGAAAAAAATTTACCACCTCTTGTGAGTTGAATGTGGCTGTTATTTTGCAAAATTTGAGTCTTAGTTCCGATCAATACCGATGAATTGAATAGTGCTCTCAATCATTCGAACATGAATGTGCGGCTACGATGAGGCCAAACAACGTTGCATAGACAATATGTGAACTCTTTGCATCTCGTTTTGACTAGCCTAGTATTGAATTGAGTCTCTTGTGATGATTATTGCACACTAGCAAACGTGTGGAGTCTTGTTTGACTATAGTGTCAATGCCTAGTGTGATGAGCTTACTTTGAAACATGCATGATAGATCCTAGAATTTGCCCCGTTGGTCCGGTCGACTAAGTAAGGCTATCTCTTTATATGATCTTAGGCTACTTTAAAGAGTGTGAGCCAATTCGACATATACCTCTTTGTGGCCTATCTTGTGAGCATGTGTGAACCTCTTTTGAACACCTCTTGAGGCTTACTCTTCTTTGGAAGAAACTTGATGAAAACATGACCCTTCCTTATCCATTACCCATAATCTTCATGAAGTTGTGGTTAGTTTGAATAGCGAACTTAGGCCAAAAGACTAAGTTGGGGGTGTGGTGAAAAGAGAAGGTAAATCAAGAAGTACAAGAAGTCCCTCTTCCCCATGTTGTTTTAGAAAAATGGAACCCCTCCATACAAAAAAAAGAGAAAGAAAAAGAAAAAGAATAGAAAAGTTATGGACTAAAGTTATGAAAATGCAAAAAGAAAATAGGGTTCCCAACTATCCATGGGAAGTGAATAATGGGACTGCTTGTGAGCACGAATGAGAATGGAGAAGAGAAGGAAAGGAAATGTTGTTCATACCACATATCATGAGGACTATAGCCACTGAGCCTAAATGACCATACCTTTGCACTCAGCCCCATTAGAAGCCTTGAAAAGACCTTTTTGATCTTGAGTGAGCTGAAACAAGTGTTGATTGGAAAATACGGGCAAACCTATGGGTGAAGTTATGCATTGTATTCATCTTTCTGAGTGTGAGCGTTGCATTTGATTCCGAAGCTTTTAAATTATGGACCATTGTGTGAATATGAAACCATTTTTTGTGCGAGGGCATTTGAACACTTTGGTTGAGCTTGAACCTGCATTTGAAGCAAGTATTGTGAACACGAGATTCTTTGATATTGTTGAGTCACAACTTGAATCTTTGAGTGCACAATTGATCTTTGCATGAGTAAATTAAGTCTTGTTGTGTGCATTCATGATTGAGTCTTGTGTAGCACTGTTTGAGACACCCTTTTTTAACGGCTGAACTTGAGTTTGCTTAAGGACAAACAAAGTTTAAGTTGGGGTGTTGATGAGTCCACGATTTGGACTCATTTAGGGCTTCTTTTTGATAGATTCAGCGTCCTCAAATGCATACTTTTTCTCAATATCTGATGTAAATGCTTGAATTTCAGGTATTTAAACTTAGAGACAAAGCATGGATGCTATCGAGTAAAAAGGAACAAAGTGGCTAAAAGAAGGAAGAAAAAATAGCCCGACGATCGCCTAATCCGTTAGGCAAGTCTCCAAAAGGACTACAATCTCTCCTTTTCAGTGTGCTGAGCCATGAAGGGAAAGATCAAGTTGGCGATGAAATGGGGCAGTCGACGTGTCGCCGAGTAGTTCCGCGAAGGAGTACTATACCGCCCAATGATCCAGGACGCGAAAATGCTGAAGGCAAGAGCTGAAAGGCAATGAAGCAGACCAAACGGCGAATTGCCGAGTGAATTGGTGATCCCGACTAACTGCGTCGAATGGATCCTTCGCAGCACACTCTCTGAAAATTATAAATACTAGTTGAAGTTTTTACTTTAGTATCAGACTTTTCATATGTCAAGTTTTATTATCAGATTTAGAATATTTTATTTTAGAGTTCATAGAATTTTGGAGACTTTGTTCTTGAACTTTGAATATTCAAAGGATTTCAACTCCAAGAAATTGGACGTGGGTCTCGAAGATTCTTCACTATTGACGTGTTTTAAGACTTAATTCTGCATACCCATTGATGGAAACTGAGACTGGTATAAATTGTTATATCTTTTACATGTCTAGCTAAAATCCTAATTCTTGGGGTCTGATTTTGTGAATATGGGTTAAATTATCTATTGGTTCTTGCTTGTTGATGGTTTATTTGTTGTTTAAATGTGATTTCATTACGTAGTTGGGTATGAACTTAATGAGATTGTAGTTGCAAATATGATTTCATCTTAGTGTTTTTGGCTTGCTCGAGAGAGAGGTCCTTAAACTAAGACTACTAAATCGATAACTTGTGGTATTGGGTCGACATGGGTTCAGCTCAAGAGAGTGAATCCTTGTCCTTCTCCTACAAATTCAACTCGAGAGAGTGAATGGGCTAAGGTGGAGGATGTACTTAAAGCGGTAACTCAGTGTTCGAGAGAAACCGAGTTAATTTGGGGTAAGTTGCTCGAGAGAGAATCTACCCCTACTATAGTCTAGCCCAGTCACAAATGTTCAACAATTTACTATCAAAACCATGCACCCGATAGTCTAGTTTATCCCGCATTCCTATCACATCCCAAGAATCTCGTCTCCCTATCTCGCATCTCTATTTTAGCTATTTTTAGTTGGTACTTGCTTACAAACCCCCCATTGATAATTGACATTCGTGTCACTTTTTGATTTGGCTTGTCTTTGTTCGTATATATTTGTAGTTATGATTCATTAGAACTAAATTTCACTTTTCTATTTGATTCTCGACTGTTAACCGCTCCCTTGGGACTCGACCCCAACCCATTTGGTTAGGTTATATTACTATTGTACAATCGTAGGCACTTGAATTTGAAATTGTGTATTGATTACGCAAACGTCCGGCATCCTGTTCCTTTGTAATTGAAAGTGATCTTAATTGATGCACCTTGAATTTGTAGGCTTAGAGCATCCTCTTCTTGTGTAATCGAAAGTGATCTTGAATGATTTATCTTGAATTTGTAGGCATAGGGCATCCTCATCTTGTGTAACTAAAGTATCTTGACTCAATAAACATTTAATCGGTAGACCTAATGGTGGTAGACATTTCATGTGTTTAATAATGTACCTTGAATCGGAAGACCTAATGGTGGTAGCCCTTTCTTAAATGATTAATGAAGTATTCTAAGGCTTTATCTTGAACCAGTAGACCTAATGGTGGTAGCTCTTTTATGATGAGTCTATGAACTACTATGATGATGAACCTTGAATCGGTAGACCTAATGGCGGTAGCCTTTTCTTGAGGATTCAATGAGCTATCCTAACAATGTACCTTGAATCGGTAAACCTAATGGTGGTAGCCCTTTCATGTGTGTAATAATGTACTTTGGGTCGGTAGACCTAATGGCTGTAACCCTCTCAAGTATAATAATGTTAATGAGAATTAACTACTCTATGGGAATTTAAAGCTTAGCACCGAGTGGATATTGTAAGGTGGAAGCTCTCCCATGTTAGGCTGGGTTTCTATGAACACCTTCCTATCCCATAACTATGTTCCCACATAGGTTATTAGCTAGTGGATCCACCTAAGCTAAAATTTTACCGGCCCTACCTTAGGCAAGTAGACCAACCCTTTACAGTGTGGGACAGACAACGGATTCCATGATTTGCTCACATGGTCTATGTTGGTTAGAGTGTATTCCTATCATGTGAGTTATGTGCTATGGTTATTCATGAAGTTCTATGAAGTGTGGGTGGTAGTATGGGATGCCATCCATGCATTGCACAAGTAGGCTTTGAGAGTGGCTATGGTGTGTTTCTCTAATGTCTTAATGTCTAATGGAATGAATGTTCTCATACTAAAGCTAATGAGAATGTTGACGTAAAGGCTTAATGTAATGATGAATGCTTAACTTGGAATGTTATTATTAGTTGATTTCATTGTCATGAATTATTAAATGTGAATGTTCCTTATCCATGAGTATTACCTAAAGATGAGAATGAAGAATGGTAAGTATGTCTATGGTGGCCTCAAAGTGGTACTTAATATGAATGGTATTATGGGAAGTCATTCCTACATTGCACAAGTATAACTTAGGGTTACTTAAGACGATGGTTCTAGTGTGTTATAATGGCTTACATGATGATTATGCTTGTAACTTATGCCTTTTATACTATAGTTCATGATGATTCTCAAACTTGGTATATAGTATGGTTTTCAACCAAAATGTCTTTCTCAGCATGATTTTTGCCCGTCTATCATACTTAGTACATTTTTGTGCTAACCCATATTTCTTCAACATTTTTACAAAGTGTAGGTTCCGGATCTTAAGGTGATTTCTAAGGTTCAAAGCTTGGATTGACTATTCTCCAAAGCTAGTGGTGAGACCTCATGGTTCGAGGATGACAGTTGCTCATTTCTAGTTTCTTTTATGTCATTCTATGTTTCGGACTATGTTGAAGGGTTGTGGCCTTATCTTTGATTCAAGTTGTATTAGATGGCCATGTGAGACAAAGTTAGAGTTTTGTTGTTTGTTTTTAAAAAAAGACTTCGATTGTATAGATAAAAGTTTTTAAATTCCGTACTTTTTCTTATGTCTTATTATATGAATGCTATGAGTCTTGTACGCTGTATTACGTCCGGGGTGTATGCTCGGGTCGTGACAAACATGTATCAGAGCACAAGATGTTGGTATGGTTTTTAAGAATATGTCTCAAAAGCCACATCTAGTAGATTCTTCTTCATGAGTGTGAAGCGCGCTACATTTATGAATGACAGGCTATAATATGTTAGGAAACTACACTTCTTTAATTACTCTTTAAGTAATGCCATAGAGTTTAACTCTATAAAAGTCCCTTTCCTAACCCTTCTCTTGTGTCATTCGGAAATGAATACACGAAGGGCAAATGCTAGAAGGGGGGAAGAGGAGAATTTCAATCAACGAGTTCCTCAAGGTAATGAAAATCCTCAAGGTAATCAAGCTCTGGTTGATCATCTAGCCATGTTGTATGAGGAAGTTAGGTTGGCTCTTCTAATCATGGCTCAAGCGTAACAACTCAAGCCCAATCTATGATGGCACAAGCCAATAAGGGTGTTGGGACTCGTGTGAACCCTAATGTGAGCACTACAGCTTCTAGATTGAGAGATTTTGTTAGAATGAACCCCCCGATGTTTCTTGGTTCCAAGGTGGGAGAGGATCCCCAAGAGTTTGTCGATGAGGTGTATAAGGTAGTTGATGCTATGGGGGTGACTTCGGTAGAAAAAGCACAGCTAGCCACTTACCAATTAAAGGATGTTTCTTAAGTTTGGTTTAATCAATGGAAGAGTAATAGGCCGGTAGGAGTGGGTCCCATAGATTGGGAAGTGTTTAAGAAAGCATTTCTTGATAGGTTCTCTCCCCGTGAGAAGAGGGAAGCTAAGGTGGAAGAATTTATCAACCTTAAGCAAGGCAGCATGAGTATTCAAGAGTATTCTTTGAAATTTACCCTATTGTCTAAGTATGTTCCACCTTTGGTGTCGAATCTGAGGGATGCGATGAGTAGATTTGTTACGGGTCTGTCTGACTTAGTTGAGGAAGAATGTCGTACGACAATTCTCCATGATGACATGAATATCTCTAGGATTATAGTTTTTGCTCAACAAATTGAGGAGTCTAAACTTAAGAGAAAGAATAGAGAGATGAAGAGAGCTAGGTTCAATGAGCAAGGTCAACCAAGCTTCAGAAAATGATCTTCGAACCAAGACTCTTCCAACACTCCTAGGGTGAATCAAGAGAAAGGTAGAGGACCTCCATTTCCTAAACCTACTTGCACCAATTGTGGAAAGAAGCATCATGGGAAATGCCTAACCGGTACAAATGGGTGTTATGGTTGTGGAAAGAATGACCATCAAGTGTAAGATTTCCCTACACTCACAGCCAAATGAAGGGAGGCCAAACAAGCTTCTCTTAATGGCACGGTTCCCATTCCTCCAAATTATGGTCATTTCTATGCACTCTGGTCTAGAGAGGACAAAGGAGCCTTCCGGATGAAGGCACCTGTATGTTAATAGTTCCTTATAGTTGTAAGTGTTTTATTAAGGTCCCTATGTTATTTTCATGTTATCCTTAGTATGGGTTTATTCCCAAGGGGGAGATGGTATGTTTAGAAAGTAAGGTTGTTGAGAGTTCTGATATCCTTATCTCTTTCTTCTATTCCTATTCAAGCTTAAGATAAAGAGTTCCTTGTGGCTTGTTTTATGTTATGGAGTCATGTGTGATTATTTGTTTCCATGGTCTCCTTATGTTATGCATTTTCTTGATGAATTCATGTTTAATGAGCAAATGAGTTTTCATGATTTTTATTCCTCATGTTGATGTGCATTTAGTATGAGTTCCATATATGTTTCATGAGATGAATTGTTTAACACGCTTATATGTGTTTTTGAGAATAATTGCATAATTTGCTTCATGATGTTATGATGAGCATGCTTTGTGTTGGAGAAGGTAATTCCTCCAATGAAATGATAAATATGGAAGTTTTCATGCATAATGGGTTTGTAGATGTAGTTCCTACTTCCTTGTGTTGCATTGAGTATGTTTGAGATGGAGTAGATGTTTCCTCCTTGTTTTGTGCATTGTTATGATGTTCATGCATGATGGGCTTCTAGTCTTGAGTCTTTAATTCCATAAGTTGTTTAAAGTGTCATTCGAGGACGAATTTTCCAATGTGGAGATAATGTTACGACTCGAAAAAGCTAGTAAGTGAAACTAGAACCTTTTGTGGGAGTTGTTGAGTATGGTAAAATGGTTTCCCAAGCTTAGGTTGAGGGTTTTAGGGGTTAAACTTCAAGGTACGACCCCCAAGGACCAACCAAGGGTCTTTGAGGAGGACCCTAAAGCCTAACCCCCAAGACTCCCCAAATCTTGCCAAAGCTGCCCAAATGTGTGAGCTACAGATAGGACCTATGAGGCGTAGGTCAATCCACACCACGTGGTTCTAGCTCGTGGATCAAGGCCTAGAAAAATAAGTTGCAGACCACCCACCCACGACCTGCAGGATAGGACGTAGTGCACCCACAGTCTGTGGGTCATGGGGCGTGAGTCATACCTGCAATCTGTCCCAAGTTCGGCCAAGTGGAGGGTAAGTTAGTAAATTCCTAGGTTAGTTGTATTGAAGTAAAGTCAGTTTATATTATTTATTTAGACCTATATATGGGGTTTTAAGCTATTAATTAACCCTTACACTTCATAAATCACAACCACCCAAATCATAACCACTTTTACCCTAAAGTTTTCTCTCAAAAACTCCATTGAAGAAGGTCAAGTTAGAGCTTGAAGAAGGGAGCTTTCTGTCACGATTTTTGCTAGGATTTCTTCATCTAAGGTATGTTAGTCTTGATTCATGGAATGCTTTCATCCATGAAGCCCTCAAACATTCAATTTCAAAGTTGGATCTAAGGTTCCGGATCTTAAGGTAATTTATAAGGTTCAAAGCTTTGATTAACTATTCGCCAAAGCTAGTGGTTAGTCCTCATGGTTCGAGGACGAGAGTTGCTCATTTCTAGTTTATTTTATGTCATTTTACATTTCAAACTATGTTGAAGGGCCGTGACCCTATCTATGATTCAAGTTATATTCGATGGACATGTGAGACAAAGTTAGACTTCCGTTGTTTGTTTTAAATAAAGACTTCGATTGTATGGATAAAAGTTTTAAAATTTTGTACCATTTTCTTATGTCTTATGTTATGAATGCTCTGAGGTTTGTATAAGGATCTTCGGAATTTTGTACGCCATGTTACGTCCGGAGTGTAGGCTCGGGTTGTGACAGGTTCTGACCATGCTCCTTTGTTTATTAATATGGAAACTTCACAATCAAATATTCAGATTTATGAAAATTCGGTTGGAACATGAGGATTTTCAGAATATTGTGGAAACACATTGGAAAGCTGATTTTTCTAGTCATCATATCTGATTGTTTAAGCATAAAATTAAGCAAGTTAAAAAGGCTTTGTAGTTATGGAATAAAGAGACATATGGAGAAAATTTTAAGCAATTGTCTGTTCATGAAGATATTGTCAAGATAAATGAGACAATTTTTGAAGAAGATCCATCAGCCATCAATAGAACTGTTTTGCAGCATGCCTAGGCCAAGTTTAAAAAGTATTTGCATTATGAAGAAGAAATCTGGAAACAAAAATATAGGAGTACCTGGCATATTGAAGGGAGCAAGAATACTAAATTTTTTCATAGTCTAGTTAATGGTAGAAAAAAGATATTACAGATTAGAAAAATTGTCAATGCAAATGGGGAGTTGTTGGAAGAGGAACACAAGATTGCAGAGGTTGCTATACATTTTTATCAATCTCAATTTACTCAAGGGGAGGAAGGTTCTGATTTTAACATCTTAAAGCATGTTCCTCAAATAGTGAATGAAGAAGATAACATTAGAATCAATACTTTGCCTGATCTCGAAGAAGATGACGAATTTGTTTTCTTTCTGGATAGATCTAGTTCTAGTGGACCTGATGGTCTCACTGGAGATTCTTTTCAAACATATTGGAGGATCGTGCAATCTGAAATATTTGATGTAGTCCAAGCCTTTTCCAAAGGTGATACACTTCCTAAATCTTTTACTCATACTAATTTGGTTTTAATCCCTAAAAAGTGAATCATTAAGCCTTTTACAGATTTAAGACCAATTAGTTAAGTAATTTCATTAATAAGGTGATTTCCAAGGTTATTCATGAAAGATTAGATTGTTTGTTGGTCAATATAATCTCTTCTAACCAATCCGGTTTTCTCAAGGCAAGATGTATCATTAGAAATGTCTTGTTAACTCGGGAGATAGTAACATCACAAAAAGAGGTAAACCTGCTAATGCAGTCTTAAAGTTAGACATGTCAAAGGCTAATGACACAGTGTCATGGTTGTATCTGAGTAATGTTTTGAGGAAGATGGGGTTCTTAAAAACGTTTATTAACATGATTTGGAGGTTGAGTGCTAATAACTGGTATTCAATTCTTATTAATTGACAGATACATTATTTTTTTCATTCCACCAGGGGTGTAAAGAAAGGAGATCCTCTATCTCCTGCTTTATTCATTTTATCTGTTGAAGTTCTCTCTAGGGCTTCGAATTCATTATTCAATAACTTGGAGTATATAGGGTATGGAAGCCAAAATTAATCATCTTACTTATGCAGATGATACTATAATATATGCATCCTTTGATAGATCCTCATTGGAAATGATTATGGCAGTGTTACATGAGTATGAATAGGTTTCGGGGGCAGCTCATAAATAAGGAAAAGAGTTTCGTTTATAAGTTTAACAAGGTAGCAGAAGCTCAATTATAGGAGGTTGAAGAGATCGCGGGAGTGGGGTAAGGAACTTTTGCTTTCAAATATTAAGGTTGTCCCATTTTTCACTCCAGAAACAAAAAGGTGTACTATAATGAATTGATAAAACGGGTGAAGGATAAGTTACATAATTTGAAGGGTAGATTGTTATCATATGGGGGAAAGTCAGTACTAATTAACAGTGTCCTTCAAAGCATGCCGGTATATTTACTATTAGCTCTCTTTCCCACAAAATATACGATTGAGGAGATTAATAAAGTTTTGCGAGATTCTTTTGATGTAACAAAGAAAAAGGCAAAAGAAGACATTGGGCTTCTTGGAAGAACTTATACTTGCCTAAGGAGGAAGGAATTTAGGCTTCAGAGATTTATTTGATGTTTCAAAGGCTTTATTTGCAAAGTTATGGCAGAAATTTGGAACTACTAGGTCTATGTGGCCTAATTTCAGGTAGAATAAATATTACAAGAAGTTTAGTCCACCTTTAGTGAAATGGATAGGAGGTTCTCAATTATGGAAAAAATTGTTAGAAGCAAGAGACATTATAGAACAAGAGATTTGGTGGGAGCCTCGAAATGGATGTTCTAGTGTTTGGTTTGATAATTGAACTTGACTTGGTCCACTTATACACATTGTACCTAAGGATTTTCCCATAGATGAAGGCATAGAAAATATTAATTATTTCATGGAGGATGACAGGTGGAATGTTGAGTTGATGCATCAAAAATTACCTGAAGAGATTGTGGAACATGTAACTTCTAATATTGTCATTTATGCAAACTCTAACTTATAGGATAGGCCTTGGTCGATGGCAACTGGTAATGGGAAGTTTTCGGTTAAAAGTGCATGGGAATAATCCATCAAAAGATACTATGTAACACCCCTAAAATACTAGATCAACTCTTGCATATCGATGCATCATTTCTTAATTACTACAATATGTTTTACTCT
>NW_006239441.1:325995-326853 GCF_000226075.1 Solanum tuberosum
AAAATATATTTTGCGGTGATTCTTGTTTGTTTGGAAGACTAAGAGATGTATCTACAGATTTCATGAAGGTTATAAAGTCTAGTTTTGCTGTTTTCCGTTTCAAATCTAAGTTGCGACATGAGGTACTAGGCTGGCCAGAATCACTGTTTTGGGAGCATTATTGTGTTTGTGCAGGCTAATTTTACTTGTGATGATGATCTTATTTTACATCAATATTATTGAGCTGCTAGGGATTAAAGAAGTTGTTTAATTGTATTTTAAAGGTTGTATGTACTCGTGAACAAGTTGAGGACCTTGATACATTGGTTGGACTGTTTCTTTACTAAAGCACTGAGGTTTGTGTATAAATCTATACTTGTATTTTTTTACCTGCTGGTATATCTGAAAGTTATCTTGGTACCTTGGATACATCTTGTCACTTTGCATTGCCGTATTGGTATTCTTTAATACATTAAAGATGCTTGTGTAATTCGCCCACTTGTACGGATTGTCTGATCACTTGGTACTCTTGTTGGGACTTTGTCCTTCTTGTGGCTGTGACTTCGTCACTCTTGGCATGCCTCTTAGTTCGGATCATTTGCCATCTTGACTCTGGATTTTTAGTTCGTCTTAAGTATGGATGTTGTCCATTTTAAGTACGAATTAGAAAACCATTTTTAATATGGTTCTTGGTTCTCTTGATTATTGGGCTTTGACCCTTCTTGATACAGGGCGTCGACCCTTCTTGATACTTGCTTGTGCTTGGTGTGAGGACATGATGTACATATTGGGCGAGCTTTGTTGTAAATCTCTTGGAAAATGATGCTATGAACGTTCTTGCTATTTGGGTCTTTAAAAATCGAACTTGATACTCTTTAT
>NW_006239441.1:326953-356231 GCF_000226075.1 Solanum tuberosum
AATTACCCGGTTGTTTACCTTAGCCCATAATCCAATCCCATCTCCATATTCGCATTTTCATACTATTTGTTGTTTTAGTTGACAATTGAAAACAAACCCCCTTTGATATTTGACACTCGTGTCACCCCAAACTTGAATTATATTTTTCTTCGTAAATATTTTTAGTTATGATTGACTTGAGCATATTTATGTTTTTCTATTGATTCTTGAGTACGAACCACTCCTTTGGGACTCGACCCAACTCACTAGTTGGGTTATATTACTATTTAACGACCGTTGACGCTTAGTATTGGATGAAGTGTCTTAATAACGTTAATGAAATCATGTATTGAGAAATACAATAGTAACTCAGTTTGTATGCAAAGATACAATATAAACTCTGTTTGTATATAAAAATACAAGTAATCTCTGTGTATATGAGAATACAAAATATAACTGTGGGAGTTTCTCTAACCGACAATCATCACTTAAGAGCTATGTGATGATACACGGTTTGCCTCATGCTGCTAGGGTCGTCCTATACCTTGCCAGGGGCATAGAACATAACTACTAAGTGGATCCACAAGTCTATGCTAAAAAGCACAGGGAAATCATCTAAAAAGTATGATCCTTCTCTACCCATGATGGCTACATGGTTTATTAAGCAAGGAGTTATTTGAACTCTCCCCCTATATCGGTGACCAATACTACTCACAAAATATAACTAGCTCATATGTTTAAAAATATAACTCTTTCTAGGGTTTGAGATAATTACTAAAAAACTAGCGCAAAGGCTCTCTAGGAAATTAGTGCTTCCTCTCTTGCTTAATTGTGAAAGCATTTACTCTTTACTGAAAACTAGCTCAAAGGCTCTTTCAGAAATCGGTGTTTCCTTTCTTGTTTAAATGTGAAAACGTTTACTCTTTGGGTATATATAGTCCCCATATACTCTTATGAAGAAATGAACTTCAATCTTTACTCTTTACTAAACTCAAAACTCAAGTCTTAAAAGAAATTTAAAGCATTTGCAAAAGACTTTTGAAAGGACTCTAAGAACTCTCTAGACTTGGCCCTTAACTTTCCTTGAATTTGAAATTTATGGATTCAAGGTTGTGATTTGTGATAGGAAAGATCTCGTGATGTTTAAGAGTGTTTTTAGATACTTAAACATGAGAAACGATAAAAAATCACTGTCTGGAAGCAAGTTTGCAACGCGAAGATGCATTTTAATATTTGGTCGCAAAATAAATTTTGAGGAAAAAGGGTCTGTGACCTTTCCACGACATGGAGAAAAAATCTGTGAAATGGTGGGGTAAGTTCGCGACGCGGACTGGGATGTCAGATTTGCCCAACTTTTTCCTTCTTTATTTTTTAACCCCAATTCACCAAAATTCGATTCTTTTCCTCTAATTCTCTTTAGATTCCGATTCCCAATATATGTACACAATAATCTATTCATAAACGACTCTAAAATCGACACGATTTCCTCAAAAACTCAACAATCCAACTTAACTAAAGAGAGCAAGCCAATATTCTGGAACACAATTCAAAATCATCAACTTTCAACTTTTTAGAACGAGATTCGCTGAACTAAACATGATTGGTGCGTGGGTGAACGAACCCAACGCTATGAAAGTCTCACATACCTCTTTAGGGATCAACCCTTGGCGAAACGACTTCGATTCCGCAAGAAATCTCAAAGAACACTTGACTTTTCTCCTCTTAGGTTCTTTCTCTAAAAACCCTAGCGTGAAATTTGAGTTCGCAAATTGAACTAACTCAGTTTATACCCCAAATAATTTACTAAAAATGGATTTAATTAATTGGGTAATGAAAAGATCAAAATATCCCTTTAAAATCTGGGTAACTTTCCTTATTCAAACAATCCGACTTCGAACATGCATATCTCTCTCATATGAATTCGAAAACTAGCAAACTCGGTGGCGTTGGATAGATAATTCAAAGACCCTTCATTGGATATCTATATCATACTGAAATCATCTTGTTCTGAGAGTTATGATCGTTTGAAGTTGACCCAGAACTTATACTTAGCCAAACTTGCCAAACTTTCCAAATTTGATCGTTCCAAAACTAGTTCTTTCTAATTTTAGCTCTTTCAAATAACGGGGTGTTACAATAACCACCTGAACAATGACTGAAATTCCAGCAACACACCTTAACTTAACTACGGTCCTATTACCCCCCCCCCATCCCGAACTCATTTTTTCGTATTTTTGTGCACCTTTTGTGATGATATGGTACCTTCAACCACCCAAGTTGGTTGTGTTTGTACACACGCACCTGTCACGTGGTTAATAATTTTTATTATCTTTTAAAATTTGTTTAATTTGATTTGTTTTTTAAAAAAAGTCTTCTTATTTCTTTATCGTGTATCTAAATTATGTTAATACACATAATTTTTTTAAAATATTTTTGCCTTGTATCTATACTTTTTTTTTTGTTTACCTTCATTCATTGTTTTTCTCTTTTATTTTTTTATTGGTTTTATTTATTCTATTTATTTTCTGTCTTTTCTTTTAATTTGATTTCAAATGTCTTGTATCTAAAATAAGTTAATTTCGAAAGGATATCAAAAGAACAGAAGAGAATCAAATAAAAAAAAATCAAAACATTAAAATTAAAGGATACTTTTTAATTATTTTTAAAAAAATACACATAATTTTTAAAAATAATTAAAAGTGAAACGACAAGAAACTAATGAAAGAAAAAAAAAAACTAAAAAGGTGAAAGTGAGGAAGAAATTAAAATAAATACATTACAAAGAAACAAATGAAAATAATTAAATATTTATATGTTTTAATATTAATAATTATGTGTAATAACTAATTAAAAAGTTACCAATTAAAAAAGGACATGTATCCAATTTATTCACTCATCACTTGCCTTTAAGAGAGCGCACACACTCTAAGCGACGTCAACTTTTAGAGTGTATTTAATCCATTATAAAATAGTTTAGAGGGGTAATAAGACCCTAGTTAAGCTAAAATATGTCGGTGGAATTTCGGTCATCTCAGGGGTACTTATGTCTTATTCCATTAAAAAGGGACATATGTCTAATATTGATCAAATTTTCTCATATTTGTTTGCCCTCACTTGCTTCCAAGAGATGTCACATCAACACAAAAGGAGCAAAATTATACCAAAAAAAAATGTGTCTTGGGTAATAATGGGACCTTAGTTAAGTTTAGGTATATCGTTGGAATTTAGGGTATAGTTCAAGGGCTACTTGCGCCTTGTTCCTTTAATTTTCTTAGTTTACAGAATAAATTTAGGATAAGAAACAAGTACCCCCTGAACTATAACCGAAATTCCAGTGACACACCTGAAATTAACTAGGATCCTATTACCCTCATTCCCCCGCCCTCATGAATTAATTTTTTCTGTATTTTTGTGCACCTTTTGTGATGACATGGAGTCATTATCCAACTTCAAGTAGTGCGGTGGTACACATGCGCCGCCATGTGAAAAACTATATTTTATAAAAGAAAATTCTTATTTTCTTTGCCTTGTATTTAAATTAAGTTAATAAACATAAAAAATATTTAAAATTGCCTTGTATTTAATATATTTTTTTCATTTTTTTTGGAAGGGAGAAGGGGGGAAACTACATAATTGGGTCATAAAACAAAAAATAATCACATGTTAATACTCCTATCCAAAGTAATTCAAGAAATACTCACTATTTAAAAATAAAATTACAGCCCGGACCCCCATTGTTTTTTCTCATTTATTATTTTAGTCCTATTATAATTTTCTTTTGTTCTTTCTCATTTATTATTTTTATTTTATCTTTTCTTCTTTTCTCATTTATTCTTTTCACTTTTATCTTTTTATTCTTTTTTTATTTTCTCCTTTATTAGAGATACCATTTAGTAATAATTTTATTATTTCTACTTTTTGTTGTTAGTTTATCTTCTTTTTATTTTTTCCCCCTATTTCTTTATTTTCAATTTTTTAAGAAATATAATAAATTATTTTTTTATTTGTAATTAATTATTTTTATTTTCTCTTTTTATTCTTTTCTTATATTTTTTTTAATATCATCATTTATAGAGATACCATTTCGTAATATTTTTATTATTTCTTTCTTCTTCTTTTTTTGTTAGTGTGTCTTTTTTTTTCTCCCTTTATAAATTTTTACCATTTTAAGAAAATAAAATAAATTACTTTTGTTCTTTTCTTATCTATTATTTTTATTTTCTCTTTTATTCTTTCCTCATTTATTATATTTATTCTTTTTTCACATTATCCTTTAATACATATAACATTTGGTAAGAATTTTAATATTTCTTTCTTTACTTTTTTTCATTTGATCATTCATTAGAGATACCATTTGGTATTACTTTAATTATTTATTTCTTTGTTCTTGGTTTTTTTTTTTCTTTATTAAAGATATCGTTTGGTAATATATACTCTTGTAGTATCATTTACAAATGAGTATACAGTGTGAATAAGGAACCTTAATGATATCACAACAATATATATATATATATAGCTTAATGAAACCACAAAAATATACATATACTCATATAATATCATTGACTTATGAGTAATTTCTAAACAAGAAATCTTAATGATATCACAAAAATATGCATATGCTCTTATAGTATCATTGACTTATGAGTAATTTGTGAACAAGAAACCTTAATGATACCACAAAAATATACATATACTCTTATAGTATCATTAACTAATGAATAATTTCTAAACAAGAAACCTTAATGATACCAATACAACATATATATACTTATTTGACATTAGTTAAGAGATATTCTCAGCCTTAATTATACCAATAAAGTATATAAAAATACTGATTTAGAAATAAACATTCAACTGGCCAAAGTGGCATACAAAGCCTTATCACAAAACAACTTAAATACGAAGACTAAAGAACTATATTTATTTGTCTACGAAGCCTCTAAAATTATGAGGAATGTCGGGACAAGACCCGGTCATCCTAACAACTAAAAATGCTAAAAACAATGTAAAAAGGGATCCTCCGAAAAGCAAGGAGGCTCACCAATTGACTCTGAGTGCTCAACTGGATCAACGAAGTGCTGGATGCTGATCATGGTTACCTGTATTTGCATCATAAAACAATGCAGGCCAAATGGCAACAGTACATTGAATATACGAGCATGCGAGGTAAACTAAAAATGACATAAGCTTGAAGAAAATTTTGAAAGAAACACTTACCTCAACGTTACTCAACTCATGGATACTCAACTCAATGCAGAAATAAACAACAATAAAGATGTAGTTTATAATAAGCATATAAAACAGTAGATAGCAACTCAATGTATTGAAAAATACAATAACAACTCAATTTATATATAGAAAAGTATAATATAATTATGTGGGAGTTTCTCTAACCGACAACCATCACTATGAGATATGTGATGATACAACATCTCGCCCACGCTTCCAGAACTGTCCTATAACCTGGCGGGATATAGAACGTCTCAACTAAGTGGATCCACCAGTCTATGCTAAAAAACATTAAGGAATCATCTAAAAAGTATTACCCTTTCTACCCACGATGTCTACATGGTTTATGGAGACTTGAGTTATTATGAAACCATCCCCATATCGATGCTCAATACTACTCCAAAATATATTAAGCTCATACTTTTAAAAACAAAACTTTTTCTCTTTGGTTTGAGATTATTACTCAAAATATATCTCTTAAAAGAGATTGAACTCAAATTTGCTCATGAAAACTCATTTGGAAATCAGTGTTTCCTCTCATCTTAAATGTGAAAACATTTACTCTTTGGGAATACATAGCCCTCATATAACATTTCAAAGAAAATGAACTCGGCTATACTCTTTCACAATCTCAATGCTTAAGTCTAAAAACAAATTTAAAAGATTTGTAAAACATTTATTAAAATGACTCGAAGAACTTTCAAGACTTGACTCTTAACTCCTCCTTTAATTTTAATTATGAATTCAAAGGTTATGATTTGTCATAGGAAAGATATCGTGATGATTAGGAGTGTTTCTAGATAGTTAATCATGAGAAACGGTCAAGAAATTACTGTCTGGGAGAAAGTCTGTGATGCGGAGATGCATTTTAATATTTGGTCACAAAAATAATTTTGAAATAGTGGAGTTCACGTCCTCTCTGTGATGCGGAGGGAATTTTTGTTCACTGGGGGAGCAAGTCTGTGACGCGAACTTGCATGCCAATATCTACTCGACTTTTTCCTTCTTCATTTTCTAACCCCAATTCACCTAAATTCGATTCTTTTACTCAATTTATCTTTAGATTTAATTACAAAATACATGTACACAAGAATCTAATCAAACAGAACTCTAAAATCGACACGACTTCCTCAAGATATCAGCAATCTCATCTTAACTCAAGAATGAAAGCCAATTTCAAGAACACAATTCAAGACCATCAAACTTTCAACACTATTGTCACGACCCAACCCACCGGACCGTGAGGGCACCCACTCTAACACCTAAGTAGGAGAACTCTCATACCCAAACGGTTAAAACATGCGGAAAATTTTACAAATTGAACGGATATAAACAGTAAACAACTCTTTATAAATAGAAACCTTTACAATTTAAACGAGTTAAGACTTGTAAAGTAATTAACAACCCAAGGATCTAGTCTACACAGGCATAAGAGCTACTAAGAGTACAATGGACAATAAAGTAATTGACACAGCATTCCACCATGCGGAAGGAAAAGTAGAAGCTGCTGGAGATTCTTCGTCTTCACCTAAGAAAACATCACTGATCCTGCAAACAGACTATGTCAAAAAGACATAGCAAATGTAGTATCAGTACAAAATACACGTACTGGTAGGCATCATCGGTCAACCCGACGCCCACCACATAACATAAGAACGAACTAGTAAGATCATGAACTAAACCACTCGCTTCTCCACATTCACCTCCTTATTACACAACCCACTTACCGGGTTCTAAATCAAGGCTTAACCATTCTAAACACGTAGTCAACCCCCTATTACCATTACCACCGATTTGATTAACCGAATCAAATCCTACACTTTCTTCCTCATCTCCTTCCCCCACCAAAGTCACATAAAACATCGACTCAACTTTCATCGTACTCACCTCATTTTCCTTCTCCCAAGTAAAATCCACCTAACCCTTTCTATCGTACCTACTATCTCACTCTCACCATCACCATCGCCTTCCCACAAACCACCAACTATACATCGTCCCAACATGAGTCCACTACTACAACCTCTACCACCGCTACCACACTATATCCACCAGCGTACCTCAAACATATACCCTATTATTAACATGCAAATATACATGCTGACAGTTCCACAATTCTTCAAAATATACAGTTATAGCACTTAGAACAACAATTAGTCTTTCAACCTCCATTACCATTAGACATGAAAATACTCATCACAATTAGATACACAACACAATTCAATAGTTCTCTCACGGAACCCAATTCAAAATGGTCCTCTCATGGAACCCAATTCAATGGTCCTCTCATGGAACCCAAGCCCAAACTGTTAGCATGCGAGAACGTGGAAATCCGATCCAAGTTAATGTGTCGGAACGTGGAAGCTGATCCCATGTGTATGCCAGAACATGGCAGCCGATCCCATATTTATGTCGGAACGTGACAACTGATCCCAGTTAGTTATGCCGAAACGTGGCAACCGATCCCAATCACACACCACAATCATAATCACGAGTACATCATCAAGATCATACATTTACATCATGATTTCATGGCAACCATCATTCAACTATTTCAATTACGACAAGTGTGATCAATATTGCAACATTCATACATATACAATTATCATGATGAAGTAAGAACAAGCAAACATCACACAATCATAGAATCACAACCATCACCTACGAATAACTCCTCAATTCCCAACATACATGTATATATAAATCAAGCTCGACCCTAGCTTATGTTTGGGGTTTATTATTAGGGTTACTTCTAATTCGTCATAATTCCTTAAGTGTGTCAATTCCATGGATCGACGGTAGCATACATTCATAAATCTAGTTCCATCCTTGATTTCATGCCCTAGTTCTTACAACAATTCCATCCAAGGTAACAATTTCCAGAAAACCTTACCATTCATCAAGTTCTTCTTCTTAAGACGTAAATCCCATCACGTTAATTTGGAGTTTACCGAACAATTCACCCGGTACACGAAGTCTACCCATAACACTACTATTTATTTTCATATGTTACATGGTAAACACAGAGTTACAACTACTCAATGTATAAAACCTAGCCTACCTAGACGCCAAGCAGTTGCACGAGGTTTTTGATTTCGTTCCCAGCTCTTCCAGATTCAACACGGTGAATTTGACCAAGAATTTGCAAGATTCCATCATCCCCATGCTAGAAAGCTCCTTCTCCTTCTTTCCCCAACTTAGAACAACTTTTCTGAGGTTTCTAGGGTAATTTGCGACCTGTCTAGGTATTTTAGGAAGATGGAGAAAATAAGATTTCCCGTAATTACATTCTATCTCTCCTATCCCGCTGTAGCGGCAACTTACCTTGTTGTAGCACCGCCGCACCAGCGGCATCTATCTTGCTGCTGCGGGATAGTGGCCCAAATTAACGTGGATTTTTGTATTTCCTAATTAAAGACGGTTCGGGTCATTACAATAGACACCAATTTACCACCCGTTCGTCCCCGAACGACTAGTGCCAGGGAATCACATGTTCTCATTTTGAACACCCCCGACTACCGAAATGGCCCAATACGGAAATACAAAACATCTCAACCTCCTAATTAATTTGAATCCACTGGAAGGTAAATACACTCCAGGTTAGGAGAATTTAAAATACAATACACGAAAAGGTATTATGCTCCCAGGCTAGGGGATATCCAACAAGCAACACACGAAGATCAAATCAAGCCTCAAAATTCCAAGACCCTGCCCACTAGAGCGACAGCTCTCCCACTGTAACGGGGTTGCTGTAGCGGGAGATCGGGCAAAAGTAAATGTGGGGAGGGGGGGGGGAATGAGGAATGTTTTTTTTTCTCATTTCCTCCTTCCTCCCTTACTCAAACCCTCTCAAAACTCTCTCAATCACCATTCTTCGAAACGTCAAATCTCAGGTAATTTCTCATTCTCTTTCACTCCTTACTTCGTTACTTCGATTATTATGATTGCATGCTAACTAATTGATCGAAATCGAAACGGTTTTTGGGTACTTATTTGAAATTTGAACTAGGTTGCTAAATGTGTTAGAAAATGTAGCATGGTTACTTCCCTTACGTCCCCAATGGTTACACAATGTCCTGGGCGTAAGGATTTCGTAAAAACATGGGCAAATCGGTACAAAAATGGGTGGGGGAATTTGAAAAGTCACTTTGACCAAAACTCGAAATTGGATGTTGATTTGGGGTTATTTTGTTGAAATAATCGCATATTCATGTTCTAGGATAGTTCATATACTCTAATCTGCTGAAAAACTGACGAAAATAGGGATTTTGGGACAGAAGACGCCATTTTCGCGTCTGGTGTTCGTCCCAGATGAAGGTCGTTGTAGCGGCATGCATCATCCCGCTGTAGCGGGATGTCCCAAACCAGTAGCCAACCCTTAATTACCAAAAAATCACTCTTTTTGTCTAACCTCCCCCAACTACTCTACATTGTTCTGACTAATCTTAAATTCATTGCAGGCCCTCTAAATGGTTGGACACAACGATGCAAACTTGCCCTTTGTTCGGTTTTCTGATGCCGCTAGTCAGGAGAGACACCACGAATATCATAGCACATGATTTTGCTGTGAGAGGGGGTTTGAGCTACATAAGGTGGAAGAGAAAGCTCCTGCCTTTTATGCTCGTCTGGTCGAGTTTGGGTGGCTTCCGCTAACTGAGGCTCCCCCGAGTGCACGCTCTACCTGGGTGAGGAAGTTCTATGCCGTCCTCCCTACTGTCTGCTGGGAGGATCCTTATCCTGTCATCTACATTCGGAGAGTCGGCATTCCCTTAAATGCCACTGTTATTAATGAGGTGTTAGAGGTACCGGAGGTCCCGAATCTTGAATACGAGGCCAAGCTCAAGGAGATAGATCTGGAGTGGCTGAGGGATACCCTAGTGGAGCCTAAGATGTGGGAGCAAGTTTACTGGGCTACTGCAGAGGGCCTTACTACTGCTGACTGGTCACCTGATGCTAAGTGGTGGCTGTACTTGGTGTCTAGGAGGATCCGTTCGTCGGGCAACCGTACCGACGTTGCCTTTCCCTGAGCTCTGGTGGTGGCGTGTGCTATACAGGGGATACAGCTGAATGTGGGAGCAAAGATCATCTCAGAGTGGAAGATGTTCTACCGGGGCAACAAGAAGGCCTTCTTCCTCCCAGGACTCATCACTATCATGTCCAAGTGGGCAGGAATGCCCTTTCTTGACGACGATGAGGTACTCCCTATTGATCCCCCCTTTCACCCTCTAATGGTTCGGGCAGGTCCTATTTTGAAGGGAAAGAGGAGGAGGACGAGTAAGGCTAGCAGAAGCAGGGCGGCCGCGGGTTCTGATGACGAGGACCCTCTCTCTGGTCCACGGGTGGAGGATGACTTGGCGGCTGTCCGGGAGAGGATGGGAAGCACCTACACAGATTTCACCCCGATTCCACCCAGCACTTCCCTGGAGGTCGAGATGCTCCGCCGCCTGTTGGGCAAGGAGAGGAGGAAGGGTATGGTCAGAGATCGTCTAATGCTGAGGATGTGGAAGACGGTTAAGGACATATTCACTTGTGTGGCCCCCGGCAAGGCACTTCCCAGACTCGATCCACCGGACTTCAAGGATTTCTCCTTGCTGAATAAGGCTTGGAATGGAGTGAATCCCGGAGGACCTCGATTCAGACATCGACACCACCCAGTCCGAGAGCCCCTGATTTGTTTTCTTTTCTCCCCTCTTGGGTTTGTAAATTTTAAACAACTAAGTTTTATCTTACATTTCGACATCTTCTAAGTTTTTGTAGCAAATGGATGCTCGTTTTGGCTGTCTGATGCAGTCCCGTTTTTAAATCCTAAGTTATAAATTCTCTATTCATGTTGCTGAACACTATTTGGAGTTGCAGGGATTTGTTCGGATCCCTTTCGGGTTGATATTTGAAAAATAGGGGAAAACAAGGAAAAACTGGCGAGGTTCTGCCTCCCTTCGTCCCACTCTAGCGGGATAAATCCCGGTGTAGCGGCTCTAACAGGACCAGAACCCAGGCCAAAATTTTCTGTGTTCTTTTTCACTTCCCAAGATTTTCCAAAGCTCCCTTTTTATCTTTCCATCGAACCTCACGATTTCTAGAACTCGAGTTCATGATCATTATTCAATATTGTTGACACCCAATTTTGACCGACCTTTAACCCTTTTTGGGAATGCTATTCAATTAAATACGTATTTTAAAATATATTTTGAGTTTTAAATTTAGTCGGTTTTGTCTAAAAAATTATATTTTTAGTATGCATGCTTTACAAAAATTATTATAAATATTATTAAATTATTCTCTTAAATTATTTTTACCGATATTTAAACTCAAAATAATTATTTTACTCAAATGTTTTAAAATATTGTATAAAAATATTTTTATATATGTGGTATTTTAATTGGATATCATTTCCTTAATTTCCTTGTAATTATTTCAATTTTAGCCTAATCTATTCAAATTTCATTCAATTCTAGCGTATTCAATTTCAATTATATTTCAATAGTAACCAGCCTTTCATTTCAATTCTAATCAATTTTATTTCAATTTTAGCCTTTTCCAAATCCTCAATCCAATCTGATCTTTTAATCTAGACCGTCCTTACTCCAAAATCGAATCCTAGCCCCTCATCTCTTCTAAAATCATCGGTTGAGATATTTTTTCTCCAAACTTCCTCAGTTAACCTAAAAACACCAAATTCTAAAAGAATTTTTGGTCTTTCTCTTCCTCTCTCAATCAGCCGCCTCTCTCTCTCTCAATTCAACCGGCGACGGCGAGACTCCGGCGAGAACCAGAGGAGGGGTCGCTCTCCTCTCCGCCTCTCTAACTCTGCTGCCCCCTCTTGCTCCTCTCTCTCTCTCCTCATCTTCTCCTCTCCTCTCTTTCCCGACGAGAAACACCGGAGCAGCAGCAGCCGCGAGAACCAGCAGTAGCGAGGAGACAATGCCAGCAGCTCCAGTGACCACCACTGGCCAAAAATCAGCAGTAGCTGCACGGAGCCAGCAGCCGCCAGCGGAAGCAACTAGCAGCAGCAGCGCTGCTCCGAGATGGCGAAAACCACCTGCAACAACAGCTCCGGACGGCAGCAGCAATATCGAGCTCCGGTCAGTGACTACGAAATCGACAAATTCCGATAAAATTTCCAAAGCCTAGATAAGGATCCGGTCAATTATATCCTTTAAATATTCACCTCATGTCTTGTTTACCGATTGATATCTTTAAATGCATGAAGCAACTTGGCAAATATTTGATTACTGCTTACTTGTTCATATCTTTTTCTGTCAATTCTAATTTAGTTTTGAGAAGTTTGTGATCTATTTGCTTAAAACGTACTACTATTATTGGGTTATTCGTATGCTTGACTGATCTTTGCTCTCTATTCACTGTTGGTGATGGTCTGTTATAAATCTCTTTTCGTTAATTAATTTTGCTTCTTATTTAAATTATGGTACATCAATTGGTTAGTTGGTATGCTTGATTTCAGAAATTAGTTGAAGTAATTAGCTGATTATTGGAAAATGGCTTAATTATGGTTAAATTGATTGATTATTGGACTTGTTCAATTAGTTGTTAAATTATTTATAGTAGTATGATTGGATTCTGATTCTTCCAGGTTATGGTAAGGTTGATACTTCAGTTCTTGTGGCGTGTTTAGTATGATTAGTATCCATGTTGTTAGTGTATTTGTGGTAAAATAGTGTATCAATTATCTTCTTTTCTTATTTAACTTTAGACAGATTCGTGCATAGTCACTTTGGAAAAGTTCATTTATTTTCCTGTTCTGGTTGGCTACTTCTTACTTATATAAGGTAATATTTTGCAATGGTAAGTTGAAATTGCTTAATTTTAGCTAATTCTTTGTTAAGCTTTGGTAAAATATTTGTCCGTATTTGGGAGGAGATCTCCATTAATTGTGTACCTAATTGTCTCTCATGATTGCTTTTCCTTACTGAGGTGCCCTCCCATTTTACTATAAATTAAGGTTTCTTTTTCATTCAAAGGACACACGGTTGAACACGACTCTTACACTTGGCTGATACTTGAATACTTTGAAATTACATATTGCTCTCTACTCTTTAAAAATTAATATTCCGAAAAACTCTTAAGGTTCCTCTCTACTCAATTTTTGTTGTGTTCGGGTCGAATAGTGGATCAAGTTTTTCTTCATTGCTGTTAAATATATACTCTACTTAACCGATGAGTTGTTTCTCTATTAGTTTAGTTTCCGTTTTGCAGTGTTTCAATTGTTGTTGCATGTTTGAAATAAGTAGAAAGGGAAAGTGTACATGTGCGTTTTCTTTTCCCTCTTAACATGCAAAACATGCATGTTATGTTATTGCTCCCATTAATTGATCGAGTTTCTATATGCGGGACTTTGTTTATAATTTTCCACACTTTGGTTTAGATGTGACAACTTTGTAATGTGTAAATGTTATGTAGTATTGTGTCTATTGCTTAGCAGGTCATATAAGTTCAAGTGTTGAAGAGTTGCCATGGGATGGGGTTCCAGACAAGAAGACCTTGCTTTATATTTTGAATTTTTTCTTTGTATTTATATCTCATTTATTCGGTTTGTAATAATTCTAACTCTCTCTATATATGAAATAACTTGGGGATCATCTAAGGGGGAGGGCGATATATGTGTTAATCGTTTTTACTTATTTATTTCTACTTGTCTGTGAGTATTATTGACCATTGCATGAGTTGTTAGAATATTTTTTAAAACGTAGTCTAAAATCAATCATTGTTTGTTTATAACCTTGACTCACTTTAGAATCTATAAGCATGAGAAAATCTTTCTTTTTTTTCACGTGCGTGTGATATAGATACATGCCTATGTTAATTAAGTATTTGGACTTAGTGTTATTATCATCATGCTTAAAACCAATTTTATATGGCTGTTAGAATGCTTTTATAATTATATATCATTAAAAGAGACTCTTATATGTAAATACCTTGTCTCGTTCTTGATGTTGTCATGTTAATTGATTGGGCGTTAATAATTTCAGCATGTTCATACTTAGAAATCATGCAAATAGTATTTGATGAATAATACATTTTAATTAGATTGAATAAAATCTAGCAAAAAATCAGTTTCTTAATAACTTCAGCATTCTAGTAATCAGTTGACGTAATCATTTTAACGTTTGTAGCGTGTTGGTTAATCAATTTAATAAAACAGACTGTTATTGACATCTGCATCAGTCAAAATTTAAGGAATATCAGTATGTTAGTTATTTCAGAATGTTTGTTCAATAGAGACCATACCTAAAAGTTTTAAAATACTTTTATGACCCTTTGTGGTATAGAAACTGTCATGTAGGATCAAATAATTTATTCTCTATCATGTTGTGGGCTAGCATCATATTTAGGACTTGACTACAAAATAATCAGCATGCTCTCACTTAATGAGATCATCTGTAATTGAGATTCTGCTTTGCTTAACAAATCAATTTTCCTAAAACCTTTTCTTAAAATTAACTCACAACAGTTGCCTGCTCAGAGATTTTCTGCCATTACTATTTCCGACTGTTTAAAACAATGTTAATAAACCAGCTCCTGCATGTTTTAATTTTAAAATCTTTCCCATATTAAGTAAATTTCCAGATGAAGTCAATCTCTGTTTTAAATATTCACTTGCATTATAACTTTCATAATTGTTGCACTGATTAAAATAAGCTAATAAATCAACCTTCGCTTTAATTTTCTACCACCCTTTAAATCAATTTAGTTGCTTAATTGCTACCTGCATTATGTCGTAGTTTTCTCCCCTCTCTAATTGTTATTTTAGTAATTGTTAATATGCACACACTCAAGCATGAGACCTTTCACAAATTATGTGTGTTCGTCAGCATGTTTAATAAAACCTAGATGCCAACTTGAGACTTTACATACTAAAGGAACGTCCTATTTGTTTGACTTGGTGTCTAGGTGGGCCTATTAAAAACATATTTTTTATTTTAGTCTAAATCCACCCTAATAGTAGTACAATGCCTCTTGGACTTTAAGCGGGGACGTTAGGCACCTTTTAGAGACGGGTAGGGGTAGTTTCGGCCCTACGGAGATGATGACATCGACTCAAGCTTAAAGCAACAAACCATGGTTTTGTCTATCCCTACACGGCAGCCTATCGAAAAAATAAAGAAAAGTCGAGTGTTGATCCGTAAAGTCCTTCAGAGTCTCCCTTTCCTTTTGTCCCTTTATTTGTTTATAATTATAATTGTTTGGGTAGCTTAAATAAAATATAAAAATTTGTTTCCTTATTTACTTGTGTAATTTTTGTCTCATCGCTTATCTCTTTATTAATTGTTTAATAATTATTTGTTATTATGTTATCACTTAGTTTTTGCATGCTTAATTAACTAAAATAACTAAAGTGATTTTAATTGTTTAATACTATGTTATCACTTAGTAAGCATGTTTAAGTTAAATAACCTAAATAAATAAAGTGACCATAATTGCTACTTGTAACCCCCACATAAATTGCATGAGATACGGTCGGGACCCATACTTGTGGACCTCGAGGGATGCCTAACACCTTCACCTCGAGGTAATTTGAATCCTTACCTTGATCTCTGGTTCGTTGACCTTTAGTTAGAATTAGTTAGGTTAGATAGGAGCCCTAACGCGCCTTAGTTCGTTAGGTGGTGACTCTTCAATCACAAAAAGCCCAAAAGAGTTGTTAGGCCGTGCATCCGAAAGAAAAGTCTGTTTTTGCGAAAAAAACAGGGCGCGACACATATCGTTATAATTCTTTCAGCAATCCAGCCCACACACACCCAGGATACATCCAGACATTCTCACAGTTAAAGGTCATAAGTTTATGGTCAATCTCAACGGATTTTACGATATTCTGGGGATTACACTTGCATACTCTAACGATTCATTCAGAAATGTACACAACATCAATTTCAGACACACAACACTATGTCCATATAAGGCCTTCATACCATCCATCATTTCACACAACAAGGAGCACACATTCACAGTTAATTCAAACGACAAGAAGTACACATTCACAGTTAGTTCAGACAACAAGAAATTCAATTTCACGGTTAATTCAACAACAAAATCACACCTTCAGAGTCAAAATCACACATCACAACAATTTAACTTTGTTTGTTAGTTCGTCCCATAGATGACCATTATTGATCATCTATGCCATGTACAACCTTTAATGGTTAGATACCAATTAGAACCTTCTCAGTTCCCATTAACCTTGCTTGTATCCCTTCAGTCGTAATCACGACATCTACTCTACTTCGCTGAGATACCAATTGGAATCGGGAGATACCAATTGGACTCAACTTATACTACAAGCGACACTTCGCACGAAAGGAGAGAATGAGTGGAACGACTTCCTAGAATGCTTCCTGGCTTCCTGAAGATTAGATGTGGACGTTAACACACCAATCTGCATGAGTCTAGTCCATATTTTGCTCTTGTACGGAGAGATCGGTAACCTAGGCTCTGATACCAACTTGTCATGACCCAACCCACCGGGCCGTGTGGGCACCCACTCTAACACCTAAGTAGGAGAACCCCCATACCCAAATGATGGAAACATGCGGAAAATTTTACAAATAGAACGGATATAAACAGTAAACAACTCTTTATAAATAGAAACCTTTTTAATTTAAACGAGTTAAGAATTGTAAAGTAATTAACAACCCAATGATCTAGTCTAAACAGGCACAAGAGCTACTAAGAGTAGATTGGACAATATAGTAATTGACACTACATTCAACCATGCAGAAGGAAAAGTAGAAGCTGCTGGAGATTCTTCGTCTTCACCTATGGAAACATCACCGATCATGCAAACAGACTATGTCAAAAAGACATAACAAGAGTAGTATCAGTACAAAACACATGTACTGGTAGGCATCATCGGTCAACCCGACGCCCACCACATAACATAAGAACCAACTAGTAAGATCATGAACTAAACCACTCGCTTCTCCACCTTCACCCACTTACCGAGTTCTAAATCAAGGCTTTACCATTCTAAACACGTAGCCAACCCCTTATTACCATCACCGCCGATTTGATTAATCGAATTAAATCCTAGACTTGCTTCCTTGTCGCCTTCCCCCACCAAAGTCACATAAAACATCGACTCAACTTTCACCGTACTCACCCCATCTTCCTTCTCCCAAGTAAAATCCACCTAACCCTTTCTATCGTACCTACTATCCCACTCTCAGCATCACCTTCCCACAAACCACCAACTATACATGAGTTCACTACTACAAGCTCTACCACCGCTACCACACTATATCCACCAGCGTACCTCAAACATATACGCTATTATTAACATGCAAATATACATACTAACAGTTCCACATTTCTTCATAATATATCGTTATAGCAGTTAGAACAACAATTAGTCTTTCAACCTCCATTACCATTAGACATGAACATACTCATCACAATTAGATACACAAAAAAATTCAATAGTTCTCTCACGGAACCCAATACAATGGCCCTCTCATGGAACATTCAATGGTCCTCTCATGGAACCCAAGCCCAAACTGTTAGCATGCCGAAACGTGGCAATCTAATCCAAATTAGTGTGTCGGAACGTGGCAGTCGATCCCATGTGTATGCCAGAACGTGGCAGTCGATTCCATATTTATGTCGGAACGTGGCAACCGATCCCAGTTAGTTATGCCAGAACGTGGCAACCGATCCCAATCACACACCACAATCACAATCACGAGTACATCATCAAGATCATACATTTACATCATGATTTCATGGCCACCATCATTCAACTATTTCATTTACAACAAGTGTGATCAATATTGCAACATTCATACATATACAAGTATCATGATGAAGCAAGAACAAACAAATATCACACAATCATAGAATTACAACCATCACCTATGAATTACTCCTCAATTCCCAACATATATATATATAATTCAAGCTCGAACCTAGCTCATCTTTGGGGTTGATTATTAGGGTTACTCCTAATTCATCATAATTTCTCGAGTGTGTCAATTCCATGGATCGACAGTAGCATACATTCATAAATCTAGTTCCATCCTTGATTTTTTGCCCTAGTTCTTACAACAATTCCATCCAAGGTAACAATTTCCAGAAAATCTTACCATTCATCAAGTTCTTCTTCTTAAGACGTAAATCTCATCACGTTAATTTAGAGTTTACCCAACAATTCAACCGGTGCACGAAGTCTACCCATAAGCATACTATTAATTAACATATGTTACATGGTAATCACAGATTTACAACAATGTATAAAATCTAGCCTACCTGGACACCAAGCAGTTGCACGAGGTTTTTGATTTCGTTCCCAGCTCTTCTGAATTCGACACGGTGAATTTGACCAAGAATTTGCCAAATTCCACCATCCCCATGCGAGAAAGCTCATTCTCCTTCTTTCCCCATCTTAGAACAACTTTTCTAAGGTTTCTAAGGTAATTTACGACCTTTCTAGGTATTTTAGGAAGATGGAGAAAATAAGATTTTATGTAATTACATTCTGTCTCGCCTATCCCGCTGTAGCGGCAACTTACCCGTTGTAGCGCCGCCGCGCCAACGGTATCTATCCCGTTGCATCGGGATAGTGGCCCAAATTAACATGGATTTTTGTCTTTCCTAATTAACGACGGTTCAAATCGTTATAATTATATAACAAATTTCGTTGATATAAACATGATTGGCGCGTGGGTGAACGAACCCAATGCTGTGAAAGTCTCACATACCTCTTTAGGGATCAACCCTTGGCGAAATCCTCAACGAAATCTTATAAACTTGATGAAATCTTGACCTTTCCTCCTCTTTTCTCCTCTTTTCTTTTCTTTTCTCTTCTCTGAAAGCCCTAGCGTTAATTTGGAATGTGTAAATTGAATCAAATCAGTTTAGACCCCAAATAAATTACTAAAAATGAAATAACTTAATTGGGTAATGAAAACAACCAAAATACCCCTCTAAAATCCAGTTGACTTTCTTTATCCAGACAGCCCAACTTCAGACGGGCATATCTACCTCATATGAACTCGAAATTTAGAAAAACTCGGTGGCATTGGAAAGATAATTCAAAGACCTTTCATTTGATATTTTATAGTCCACCTAACTCATCTTGTACTAGGAGTTATGGTCGTTTGAAGTTAACCCAAAACTCGTACTTAGCATAACTTGCCAAAATTTCCAAATTTAATTAATTCCAAAAATTGTTTCTTTCTAATTCTAGTTCTTTCAAATAGCGGGATATTAAAATATCTCCCCCTTGGGAACATTCGTCCTCGAATGAGATTACTCTTAGTAGGCTAAGGGTGTAACATCTAACATCCAGCTCAAACACCCAACAAGCAAAATATAAATACAACAAGCCAAAATGTCAAGGAATGGATTAGTACCTTAATTTGGAACTTCTCTGGACTCAAAGAGATGTGACTATCTCTTCTTCATGTCCTCCTCAACTTCCCAAGTAGCTTCCTCAACAAACTGATTTATCCACAAAACCTTGACTTACACTACTTCCTTGGTCCTCAACTTGCGAACTTGACGATCTAGAATCTGAACAGGAATCTCCTCATAAGATAAGATATCATTAATACCAATATCTTCAGTAGGTATGATAAGTGAAGGATCACCCATACACTTCTTCAACATAGAAACATGAAATGCTGGATGAACCACTCCTAACTCTTGTGGTAGCTCCAACTCATAAGCTACGTTACTGATCATCTTGGATATTCTGTAAGGACCAATATATCGGTGACTCAGCTTCCCCTTTTTACCAAATCTCATAACACCCTTCATGGGTGAAACTTTCAAGTAAACTACAAGAAAAAAAGCTTTCAACGAAGGGAAAATCGGTCGCTAAAAGGCTTAATCCGGTCGCTTAAAGGTAATTATGACCAGATTAAATTTGGTCGTCACCGGTCGCTAAAAGCTCCATCGTTAAAAGTGCACGACCGAATCAACCCGGTCGTTTAAAGTATTTAGCGACGACCAAAATTCCGGTCGTTATATCTCTTTTTAGCGACTATTCTTTCCCTTCGTTATTTGTCATTTCTGTTGTGAAAAGTCTTCTTACATGACAACGCATTTTGTCATTGTTACTCCTTTTAGATACTGAATTTTTCTTTCGTTATTGTCAAATTTGATAATCCAATCACTATTATATTTTATGAACCACATTACCATTAGTTAACGCGAAATTTTAATGAAAATATCCATAAAAAAATATGCGCTCTCAAGAACAATTAGAAGGAAGTATCATGTAACATAAATTTTTTGGTATATTTATATAAATATAAAACCGAAAGAGTAGATGAAACAGACATTACACCATCATTTGACTAAATAACATTTACACCATTAAACACCTATCAATTAGTACACTTGTAATAAAAATAAATCAAGCATAAAAAAAATTACATCTATATAGAATCGTTCCAATTTTTTTCACAAAGAAATCAAACATTAAGAATAGGAAGCTTCAAGTCACATGAAAAAAATTGAATTTCACTTCAGCTTTTGGTTACCGGCAGCAAATTTGTAATCACCAGCACCTAAACAACAAAAGAAATACCACCTGGAAACACAAGTATTCAAAAATAGAAATTAGCAATCAACAGTAAAAAAGAGCAGCATCAATATAGAAAAAAACAACAGTAACAACACTTAAAACAGATTCTAATAATAGGATTATGAAAATAACTAATGTAGGAAGAAACTCAGAACATAGTCACTAATGAAAGCTGCAAAAGTGCTCATAAATCTCTCAAAGAGAATGCACAATTAAGTAGTTAGTATCAACTCTAATAATGCAATAAGCATATCGATCATCATAGATTTCAAGAGTAGAAATAAGTATGCCATGCATTCACTTGCAAATGAGAGCAAAACAACTAAAATCAAGACAAAAAGAATGACAATATCTATCATGCTAATGACTCTACAAACTCTAATCATATTTTATCTTTAAAAAAATACGAGATAATTGAAATGTCTACTTCGCCAATCACAAACGGACAAAAGCATGACATCATTTTTTTACTTTCACTTTATTCATTTACACAACGATATACATAATAAGAACTCATTATTATATACACCATTACATAAGAGAACATGAAATCCTAGTGAAATGTAGAAACTAGAATAAAGTAGCATTCTAAATATATTGTTAACACCTCCAAAGTACAATAATGTGACCCTCATAAAGACATAAAAGTTCGACAATTAATTTCACATATTGGATTGAACTCTAACCTTGTTTAAAATTTTAACTAAGTATTGATATTTATTATTAAGAGAAGGAGAATCCACAGAGAGATGGTATTTCAAGCACATGTATAGAATTAACTAAGCCTTCCTTATCCACCCAACCAGTTTCTTCTAGGAAAAAAGATCACACCTACTACTAATGTAAAAAATGCATGTAAAGGGCTAAAATGATAAATATGAGAATCAAAGTGACAACCACAAGAAACTCTTCAGAAGCTACTATACTAGACTATGCACATAAATGAAACTAATATCCTAGCCTTATATATATTTATATAAAGACAAACTTGGGAATAAAAAAGTTACTTCACAAAATAAGAACCTAAGGTTCCTCTTCGCTTTATGATCCAATAACTTCAGGCACAGAAATAAAATAATCTGAAAGATGGAGAACTCAATTTCTATCCATCTCATACATAAAAGCCTTGGTGACATAAAGTAGATGACCAGCTTATAATCAAACATTTTCATTAAAGGTTAAAAGATGACTTTATGATGACAGGAGGAGTGAGAAGGGAGAAGGAGTGTATTGGAATAAAAGATGAAATTTAGAGAACCAACTCTCTCATCAAAACTTGTACGGTCACAAATAAATCCATTTCCCAGAAATAAAAGAAGCTACTAGTGCCTATTGACTAATAATAAACTCACTAAACTAGGTCACAAAGCCATTCTTCATTTAACTGTACAAAATAACAACAACACTAAGCATGGATTTATTGAACAGAGACGTTCAACAATTTAAAGATCATATGTCTAAACAAAAAAAAGTCAACCCTTATCCGCTATAAATGACTTACAATTGCAACTTGGATACCTGACGTTCTTTCCCCATCTTTGTACGAGTTGCAATAAATATTTCAATTTGATAATTCCTCGTTGATCTCTTTGGAAATGTTGTAGGTGTTTCTCAATATTACAACCCACGAGAGGGTGCCTTGTAATGAAGGCTGGCAAAACAACTCAAATTCAAAAGAAATATAATAGTATATGCTTAGGCGACCAAATTACAAGTCAAAATGTGAACTTATGCTCATCAACATATGTGAGCACGTCATAGATTCAAACAAATGACTATCATGCATAATATTTCTGTTTTAGTCCATTAGGAAATACCTAGAAAGGTTTATCACTTTATCTATGAACAATAGTGGATAGAAACTAGAATAGGAATTCACAAAAAGATTGGTTATACCAATTGCAAGACAAACTGGATGAATTCTATATCTGCCAGCAAACTGTAGTTATGACGGAAAATTGAGTAAAATTCATGATCACAAAGGTAAAAGTCAAATGTATGTCATAAGAAACTAAATAATTTAGTGAAGAACATAGAAAATTACAGGAACAAACCTTAGAGGACATATTTTATACTCTTAAAGAGAAAAGGGTATTCAACTTGAATAATGAAAGAAACTTATGTAGATCGAATTTTTCAAAAATATGTCAGTAGTCGTTTTGAATCCTCCAAAAATGCACTATTTTTGGAAGATCCAACACTCTCTTGATGACATTTTTGAAGAGTCCCAGCAACAAAGAATGAAACTATATCACACCTATGAGGAAATTTGCTTATTGCAGAAGAGTCATTTTTATTTTTCAAAGGTTTCACAGAAGTTCGAGTTTTACATATTGTCAAGCATAAAATAAACAAAGAGATAATGCATCACATTCACACATCATATATTTAGTATTGCATCATTTTACATAAGTAATTAGTGATCATTCTCCACCAAAATGGTTGTGTATTTCTTGACCTTTATATAACTGAGTTTTGCAAAATGAATAGATTGTTTTAAAAAGAAGAATCTCCTTACTTTGGCAGCATATAAAACAATAGATTTTGGCAAGTCATATTTTGAATTCCCTTCTTTATATCTCCCTACCAGAAGTTAGAGATTAGTATGGTGAGAAACTCTACCGGCATTAGTTAAATATTTCAATAAAACTGGTAAACAATGTAACCTTTAAAAAGATTTAAACGAGCATTAGATGGACCTCTATCTCCGTCAGAGTACTTTCCAGATGGTATGCCTATGGTCAGAGGGTTGTAGGCCAATAAGTTTATCCTAGAGACATTCAGTAATAGAAAAGCAAAGGGACCATTACAAGCAGTCAATTCCACAAATATTTCAACTCAACGGACAAACATCATCTTTGTCAGTAAGTTAACAATAATCTCTCTCTCTCTCTCTATATATATATATATTTTATTTTATTTTTATATTTTTTTTTTGTTAGTTGCTTTACAGAAAGTTGAGGAAAAAGTAACATTACAAAATCTTAGAAACAGAGCATGAAATTGGGTCCAAGTAAATGGAGGTAAAGTAGAAAATTTGCACTCCATATAAGATCTCCACTACTTCTTGGCCTCACCTTGAAGTTGGAAAGACACGAACTCAACCCCATGTTAGTGAACAATACCCAATTTATGTAGCCTCTCATACCAGTCAAAGATAAACTCATAAGCATCTTCAATCTTAAAATCAAAAAATACCAGAGGCTGAAGCTACAGAAACTTAGTCAACGTATCATGCTCGTTCCCAGTCACAACAGAACCCAACAAAGGACGGAAGAAAGCATCAGTACCTACATTTCCACCCGTTTTAGGCGCAGTGCTAGCAGCAGGGGGATAAGCGGGAGCTTGAGTTGCTTGAGCATAGGGAGACACTCCAGGACCAGCCAACCCCTTCAAGAACGCCATAATCTACTGGGCTAACGCCGAATCGATGGGAGGAATAATCGCAGTCTCCGCTGGCACCTCTTCCTCTTGTCCATTTTCCTCAACCGCTTCAACTTCAATATCCTCATTTATCTCCTAATTATGCTCAGGAGGGTTCTTATTCATAGGAAAATTATCAATCGATACCTCATTCACAACAGGCGCTACTGTCCCACGGTCTCTACCCCCAACGCTTCTTCTTCCTTTGCCACGACCGCGACCTCTCGTTGCAGACTCCTCAGCTGGAGCATTGATAGGAGCTACGGGCCTAACACCGTTATACCTAGTATTAACCATCTGTGGATAGAAGAGTGAAGGAGGTTAGATACCAATTGAAATCAAGTCATAGCACCAAAGGAGACAAGAGAAAACAGAGATATTTTTCTAAATCCCTATAGCCTCTCAAAGAAAAGTAAAGGCATCCCTGTACCGTTCCACGAGAGTCTATTAGACTCATTTCAGTACATGAAGATCAGCGAACCTAGGCTCTGATACCAACTTTGTCACGACCCAGACCGTCGTGATTGGCACCCACACTAACCCTTCAGAAGAACCATTACTACAACTCAAACAAGCAACTAAACCAAAAACTAAGGCATTTAAACTACGAAAACAAATTAAATAACGGATTAACGAAGTTCTCATAAACTTATCAATGGATCTAACAACTAACAATGCGGAACAAAAAACTAGAACCTGAAAGTCAGTGTACCAAAACATCTAAACAAATGATCCAAGTCTAAACAAGAAGGGATACATCCCCAACTAATGCTCTGATCAACTAACTAAAACAAATATCTAAGTCCGAAAATGATGGACATAGACGAAAGAGAATCCCATGGCAGTACGGAAGAATTAGCTCACCCTTGAATTAGAAGTAATGATCACATATCTTCTAATTGAGGTCTGCCAATAGCCGCTTGAAGACGCTATATACTCAACAAAAATAAGAGCAAGTGCAATATCAATACACAACCACAGTGTACTGGTAGGATCACACGGCTATGCCACTAGTGCAACATAAACAAGTCAACAACATTATAATCACATGCATATATATCAACATCATCAACATGAAGAATCGACAACGCATTTTACATTTATCATCACATCATTGGTCCTCTCATGGAACCCAAACCAAAATAGTTAGCATGCTGGAACGTGGCAATCTAGTCCCATATTTATGCCAAAATGTGGCAATGCGTCCAATATTTATGCCAGAACGTGGCAATCCGATCCAATATTTATGCCGAAACGTGGCAATCCGATTCCATAATTATGCCGAAACGTGGCAATCCGATCCCATTCACACACCACAATCACAAACACAAGTATATCATCAAGATCATACATTTAAGTCATGATTTCATGGCATTCATCAATTATCTATCTCATTTACAACAAGTGTGATCAACATTGCAACATTCATACATATACACATATCATAATGAAGCAAGAACAAGCATACATCACACAATCATAGAATCACAACCATCACCTACCTCGAAACAAGCTTGAAACACTAAGAAACTTGATCCTTCCCATTCCGAATTTGTTTCACTTGTTCTTGGTCTACAAACAATCACAATAACACGAAAATCAACAATCAATCACTAATTACCCAAAACTATAACAATTCTATGAACCCTAGATCAAACCCAGGATCCCAACTAACTAATTTAGGGTTGTTTTCACCATAGAATCTATAACAAAACCCTTCCTTATAAATATTGACCCATTCTATTATGTTCTACGGATCGAAAAATAGATTCAGGGAGTGAAAAACTTTCCTTTAGCCTCAAGAATGGTGAAAAATGAGTAGAAATTGCCTGGGGTTTGTTCCTTAGCTCTAAAAGTCAAAAAGTACCAAATAAGGTCTTTTAGGGGTTTATTAACGACTTTAAGTCGCGTCTGGCCCGTCACAGCGGCCCTCACCCCGCTGTAGCGGCAGCGCCAGAGTGACCAAAGTGCCCGCCAGAGCCGTATTTTTGAACCAGTGAACTATTCGTCTTTCATCTTCGATTTTAAGTCCCGTCACACCCGCCAAATGGCCATCCTTCCGATGTAGCGGCCCCGCTAGAGCAACAAAACTCCCGCCAAAGTGGCACAAACGGAACTAGAGAGTCAACTGAAGGAATTCCAAAATCCCATTGCACAACACACCTCTAACCCACGACGCTAAAAAAATACCCTTCACGCTAACATCGATTTCCGGAGATTTACTCACCCAAATTCAATTTCGTAAAGTGGTACGGATTCCTTAACAAGTTATCTAAGTATCCATGTAATCAAAATCATAAATGATCCACCCGATTCCTACCAGATTTCCCTACACCTTGGTGACTCTGATTTCCTCCAAATCTGAACAAGGTTGTGAAAATTCAAATACTACAAAAAAGTTTTTTCGGTCCCAAATTTCCCCCGTTGGCATTTCTGTAACGACCGAATTCCGTCGTTACACATGATCTGGAAGACACGCGCAAGCACAAGTTAGAAAGGAACTTTCATACAGATAAAACCTATCGAATGAAATTAGTATGTAAGAAGTGAGATAGCTCCTAAATGTTACAGCCTCTTAATTTATAACTAGGAATCTACAGACATCGATAACAAGGAATCTACAGATACAACTTCATTGACTACCTAGGACTCTTAAAATCTGGGCTCTAGTACCAAGTTTGTCATGCCTAGAGCCTAGCTACACCGTTGGCGGGACAAGCACTCGAGAACCATAGTTGTCTAGGATAGGCTCTCAGCGGAAGAACTTAACCATTAATAAAAGAAATTAAATGCAACTCTACTCAACTCTCTCAAAATAACTTAGAATGTTTTAGAAATAAACATTCAACTAGACAAAGTGGCATACCAATTCTTATCATAAAACAACTTAAATGCGAGGACTACAGAACTACAATTATTTGTCTACGAAGCCTCTAAAACTATGAGGGATTTCGGGACAAGACCCCCGATCATCCTAACAACTAAAAATGCTAAAAACAATGTAAAAGGGGATCATCCGAAAAGCAAGGAGGCTCACCAACTGACTCTGAGTGCTCAACTGGATCAACGAAGCGTTGGACGCTGATCCTGGGTACCTGTATTGCATCATAAAATGATGCAGGCCAAATGGCATCGGTACATTGAATGTACAAGCATGCGAGACGAAAACTAAACATAACATAAGCTTGAACTGAATTCTGAACGAAACACTTACCTCAGCTTTACTCAACTCAATGCACAAATAAACAACAATAAAGATGCACTTTACAATAATCATATAAAACAGTATATAGCAACTCAATGTATTGAAAAATACAATAACAACTTAATTTATATAGAGATAAGTATAATATAATACTGTGGGAGTTTCTCTATTCGACAACCATCACTATGAGTTATGTGATGATACAATATCTCGCCTATGCTGCCAGAACTGTCTTATAACTTGTCGGGATATAGAACGCCTCAACTAAGTGGATCTACTAGTCTATGCTAAAAAGCATTAAGGAATAATCTAAAAAGTATGACCCTTTCTACCCACGATGGCTACATAGTTTATGAAAACTTGAGTTATTATGTACTCATTCCCATATCGGTGCTCAATACTACTTCCAAAATATACTAAGCTCATATGTTTTAAAATAGAACTCTCTCTCCACGGTTTGAGATTATTACTCAAAATCTATCTCTTAAAAGTGATTATACTCAAATCTGTTCATGAAAACTCATTTGGAAATCGGTGTTTCCTTTCATCTTAAATGTGAAAACATTTACTCTTTGGGAATATACAGTCCCCATATGACATTTAAAGAAAATGTACTCGGCTCTACTCTTTCTCAATCTCAATGCTTAAGTCTTAAAACAAATTTAAAATATTTGTAAAAGACTTCTTAAAATGACTTGAAGAACTTTCAAGACTTGACTCTTAACTCTTCCTTGAATTTGAAATATGAATTCAAGGTTATGATTTGTGATAGGAAAGATATCGTGATGATTAGGAGTGTTTCTAGATAGTTAATCATGAGAAACGGTCAAGAAATCAATTCCTTGACAGCAGGTCCGCCACGCGGAGATGTATTTTAATATTTGGTCTCAAAAATAGTTTTGAAACAATGGAGTCTTCGTCTTCTCCGCGACGTGGATGGAACTTTTGTGCATTGGGGGAGTAGGTCCGCGACGTGGACTTGCGTGCCAATATCTGCTCGACTTTTTCCTTCATCGCTTTCTAACCCCAATTCGCCTAAATTTGATTCTTTTACTCAATTTATCTGTAGATTTAGATACCCAATACATTTACACAAAAATCTAATCAAACACAACTGTAAAATCGACACGATTTCCTTAAGATCTCATGTTAACTCAAGAATGAAAGCCAATTTCAAGAACACAATTAAAGATCATCAAACTTTCAACTTTCTATATCAATTTCACCGAAATAAAAATGATTGACGTGTCGGTAAATGAACGCAATGCTATGAATGTCAAGCCCCGAGCCTATACCCTGGGCGGGAATGGCACTCGAAAACCATTGTTAGCCCCAAGCGAACCATTGGCCTGGCTTACTTAACTCAGCGGAAGACTTAAACTAAACAAAGATAAGTTCATATAATAAACTGGAATGTTATAAAGGAACATTCAACTGGCCATTAAGGCAAACTCAAGTCTCAACATGGAATAATGACAATGAAAAGACTAAAAACTAACATCTGACTGTCTATGAAGCCTCTAATAACAACTGAGATGGATGTTGGGACAGACCCCACAACATCCTAATAAATTAAACTACAAAGCAATGAAATGGATCCTCCGAAAATCAAGGAGGCTCACTAACAGACTCTGGATTGCTCACTGGATCAACGATGCGTCGGGATGCCGATCCTAGTTACATGTGTGTGCATCATAATACGATGCAGGCAAACTGGCATTAGTACATTGAATGTACGAGTATGTGAGTTGGAATGCTAAAATAACATAGGCTAGAAAGAATTTGAGAGAAACTGAAGAACTTACCTAGCTCAACTCAACTTAACATGACTGAACGCATTTCAATATAAAGCAGTTTCAAAGCAAGTGCAATATAAAGAAAAGTTGTTTAAAAACATGATATCA
>NW_006239441.1:356306-356589 GCF_000226075.1 Solanum tuberosum
AACTGTTGTGGGAGTTTCTCTAACCGACAACCATCACTTAATAGCTATAGTGATGATACAGCGATCTACCTCACGCTGCCAGCGCATCCTATACCTGGCCAAAGGTATAGGACCTAAACTGCCTAATGGATCCACTAGTCTATTTCGAAGGGGTTCATCTAAAAAGTATGACCCATTTCTACCCATGATGGCTACATGGTTTTATGGAGACGTGAGTTATCTGAACTCATTCCCGCCCCCAATTCGGTGCTCAATACTACTCCCAAAATATACTAGCTCTTAT
>NW_006239442.1:0-3342 GCF_000226075.1 Solanum tuberosum
TTTAATTAAAAATAGGCATATGTTGCCTTTTGAAGTAAATAAATGACTTTTCTAAGTACGAAGTTCTAAATATAAAAGACAAAGAGATTCATTGAAATCAAGCATGTTTTAGGCTTAAAAATAAACAAACAGTCTCATATTTATCAAATGGTGAATATCATTTAAAAAATTTATGTCTTGTGGATAGAACTCTAAAATTGTAAAGCTCAAGAACTCACCATAAACTCATCCTAAGACCTTAAATCTTTTCTAGATAAAATGAGTAGCAGAAGCAGATCATTGTGTCTCAAAGCATGACCTCCAAGTGTGTAACATAAACTGAACCACAAAAGGATAAAAGGGAAGTGTATAAACCATAATTTCCTTAAAACTAATCAGTTTAAACAAAGATGTTGATCACATATTGCTAAATGAAAAACAATGACGATTTGATCAAAATTGACATTAATATGTTTTTGAGTAAGTGAATCCTCTTACTCTCAATCACACATGAATGACAACTAAGAAATTTTCATATTCTTTACAGAAGCATGAAGACGCTTGAATTTCAAGGGAAAAAAGAGATAATGCAGACCTATTTTGTGGAAGCAAACTGAGGTGATTTTCTTCGAGTCCCCAAATTCCACTTCGACTCTGCTTTTCACTCAAGTTCAATCTCTATAAAATGAAGATCAATATACGAAATTTAATTTTTTTCACTACATACTAATAATTACAAGTTTAATAGTTGATCTGTAGTTATTTTAGAAAGTTACCATATTATTAGAAAGTTATCAAATTACCTTTCAAAAGTAAATAATACATTCTCAACAACTAATACATAGTACTAATTAATAAGCTACATACCTTCATAAGTTAGATAGTTATTTGACTAGTTAGAGATATTATTCCAAAATTACTTCACTAAATAGTTTCTACTTTCTAACTCCTCTGTTTCAGAGGGTTATATTTAGACCACTACTACAGTTTCAAGTTCCTTAACAAGAGAGATTAACAAGGTATTAGATTTTCACCTATCAGATTCTTTAATCTAGTATAGAGGGTTGTAAGAAATAAGAATTGTCTTTCATGCATATATATATCCTATAAGTATCTAGTGAATGGTTTGGGGCATGAGTGTGGTGCTCCTACATTTTCAACTTCGAAATGACCTGGATTTCTTTTGGTAAGAAGTCGTCACAAATATCATTTCTAAAGTAAGGCAAAAAATGAGAAATCCAAATCAGATTTTCAACTCACATTAGTTTTGCTGTTTGCAAGTACTTTTATTATGTATGTTGTAGTCAATGCACTGCCCATTTTATATGTTATCAAGATAGTACCAAATATAAAATGAAGAACTTTGGAACCAATCCAGGCTACTATTAATGCATCATAAAATACCTTAGCAGTTAACACCTCGATCGGTTCAACTTTTCTACTAAAATTTACTCCATCAAATAGCAAGAGAGTTGGTTGAAACTACATTTAAGTGTTTTTTGCATCGTGGATTACATTCTCTATTTTTCAAACATAAGCTTAAGTAGCCGCAAATATTGTAAACTCAGTATTACATTCCCTGTAATATTTTTAAAGGTAAATTAGGAACCATCATCAGTACTATTGACCTACAAAATGTTGATAATATCTTCAGTAGTATTTTTTCTCAAATATAACCACATAGATATTTGGCCATACCTTGCCAATTGTCCGAAACTCAAGCTTATAAGCAGGACCTGCAAGATCAGCTATCGTTGTCAGTTCTCCTTGTTGTGACTAGTATGAATAGCTCTTCTAGTGTATCAGGTAATATTATTAGCTTCACATTCTGCTCCTGCAATGAATTGATGTTGTTTCTCATGTGAATATTAACTCTCTTCTTGATGGATTTTCCCCCAATTGCACCAGTTTGACTTCTATTACCTGAATAAGAATAGCATGGGACCTTATGGATGCTTTTGTTTCCTCCATGTTCTGTGTAGAGTTGATCTTCTTTCCACCTTTTTTCTACTAGACTCGGAGCCATTTCAATATGCCCATTGGAAACTACAGAATGATCAAGAACTATATAGTGTTCACGTCCACCACTTTCACTTTCATTTTCAACTTGTTTATTGGTTCTAGCTTCTAATGTTTGTATATTTATACTAATCAGATTGCTAGGATTTGTTGGCGTATCTTGCTTAGAAACATGAGAACAGTTGTTGAAGACTAAACATGGATCGCTTTCCTCGTCCACATTATCAAAGCCTCCAAATCCTTCCAGGTTTTATTTATCAAAAAGAAAAAGGATCAAAGAAAGTTGAGTGTATATTACAACTTTTCTCATTATAGTTGTGTGTCGCACAATTTTTTATCATATCCTTCTACACATACCTGAAAATGATTTCTCATTATAATCTGTTCATCTTCTTGATTGTCGTGAAGAATGTTCAGAAATGTTTTCCTACTCGGACATAAAATTTTAGAAATTTCAGTTGTTGTAACAACATATGGTTGTGGCCTTCCAAGTAAAACACTTATTTCTCCAAATGATTCTCGAGCAACAGCCTTCCCAATGATCTGTTTTTGAACATATTTCATAAAAAATAAGTTAAGGCTAATGTGTTTGAAAATGATATAATGAATGTTGAATGTGTTATACTTACTTGTTCACGTCCATCGCTATCTACTAGAATATCCTGCAATAGTATACATAACTGATTAATAACACGAAAAATAAATTCGATGTGTTCAAATAATTGTTCCCAACATATTAACTTACCAATGCTCCTGAGACTATTATGTAAAAATCTGTTTGAGACTCATTCTGTAAAATCACATCTTCCTTGGAAGGATAGTATTCAACGTCCATTTCAGGAACCTTAAAAGCAGGAAATAAACCATTGAATATACGTTGTATACGCCAAGTGAGAAGGGGATCAGAACAATGTAGAACAATAAATTACCAGTTGGAAAAGCAGATCCCTGGAAACGCCTCTGAACAGACTAACATTTTGAACTATTGGTAAAAACAGGTAATGTGCAATGCTTGATCTGATAGCTTTTGGCAGAACATTCATGGGGTCTTTTTGTTGATGAATAATTATTTTATAATTCATGAGCAGATACAAGTCCATTTCAAGAAGACATCAATGAAGGATCAACTACAGAATAGTCACAACACAGGCTACATTCTATTATAACAGGAAATAGACCTAAAGTCATGTCAAACAATTGCACTTTTGATAATTTAATGGAGCAAAAAGAAGAGGTACTTCAACAATTAGAAGGAATCAGTAAAGGAGAAAAGAGGAAAATCAGAAGTATGATGATGATATACAAGAAATTATCCACCCATGGAACTTCACAATAGCTCATATA
>NW_006239442.1:5699-5763 GCF_000226075.1 Solanum tuberosum
CGAGCATGTATGCTTGCTATTGCTTTCTTGTATGTACCCTTTTTCTAGTAATTCAGTTATATGT
>NW_006239442.1:6002-15194 GCF_000226075.1 Solanum tuberosum
TTAGGGTCTTCTTCTTTTATGTTTTCTAATTTTTGTGTAATTTTTTCACTTTGTTTTATCCATTCTGTTGTCTTTCGTTTTTTTTTATCTACTCTTTCTGCTCCTATGTTTTGTTTACATGGTGTTGTGAACCACCAGTGTGTTTTTGTTATTATATGTGGGTATAATTTTACTAAAAATGACATTCCTAATAGCATATCTTTTGTAGTTAATTCAAAGTTATATATTTCCTCTATGGTTAATATCTTATCCCATATTTGTATTTTTATATTTTTTGCCTTATATGTGATCATGCTTCCTTCATTATTAAATCATGTTACTACTATCAAATCAGTAGATATATATATATATATATATATTGTGATATTATTAAGTATTTTTTGTTCAGAAATTACTCATTAGTCAATGATATTATGAGAGTATATATATTTTTGTGGTATCACTAAGGTTTCTTGTTCACACCCTACTCATTAGTCAATGATATTATATTTTTGTGGTATCAATAAGGTTTCTTGTTCACACCCTACTCATTAGTCAATGATATTATATTTTTGTGGTATCAATAAGGTTTCTTGTGCACACCCTACTCATTAGTCAATGAAACTATACGAGTATATATATTGGTGTGGTATCATTAAGGTTTCTTGGTCACACTCTACTCATTATTCAATATAAAAGTGTGTTTCTTTGAAGATGCCTTAGGTTGCTTGCAGCGTATCACAAACATATGCTGAAATAGGTAAGGACATCATAGAGGACAATATCAAAGAACACAAGAAGAAGAAAAAAAGGAGAAATAACAAAAGAGCACGGCAGCTTTCACCAGGTGAAACTAGTAAGACCGAAGAGAAAAAGGCAGATGTCGGGCTAGATGGCATTCATCAGGACGAACATGCCAAAGACACAGAGTCTTCAACGTCTGAAAAGCAGGTTTTGGATGAAAATAAAAGGAATTTTCCTTTTTCTAGTTTTCTTTTGTACCACAGGGAGAAAAGTAAGTACCATACCAGCCATATTACTCTGAAGGTTATTGTTTCATTGATCTAACACTTTTTTCATTGATCTAACACAACATTGTTCTATTACTCAACAAAGAAAGAACATGTGTAATATCAGCACACAAAATCCACAGTGTACTGGTAGGATCATCGGCTAGCTCCAAATATACGAAACTTAGTAAAACAAGACAATATACAAATATAGCCACAACTCATTTGAAATGGTTACAAAATGAGTCAAAACTCATATTACTCATTTAAAAGTAGGTAGTTAAATGGGTAAAAGATGCTCATCCATAAAAGAAAGAAAAGTGGCATTAATACTCTTTTTGAGGTGTAGGTGGTTGGTGTAGGGGTTGGCGGGGAGGATGGGTGGGATAACTAAAAAAATAATATTCTTTTAAAAATAAATTATTTTATTGGGAAGGAGAAGGAAGGGGGGTGGGGGGCTGGTAGGAGGAGTTGGGAGTCAGGGCTGGGGTAGTAAAAAATAATAAAAAAGAAACAAATTTAGATTTTAAAGCGTTGGGGGTTGGGGTGGGGATGGCCAGGTAAGGGCTGATACAAAAAAAAAAAATTAAAAGTTTTTTTTTTTTGTGGAAGGGAAGTGGGGGATGAAGAGTAGGCTAAGAGATTTTGCTTTTGAAGCTTTTAACATGATCCCTATTATAATATGGGTATCCATATTTACTCATATTATGCATTGGGTAACTCATTTTTACCCATTTAAAATATGAGTTGAGTCGAGCATTTTATCCATTTTTATTTGACTCATTTTTTATCGATTAATATTCGACTCGACCCGCTCGTTTTCCACACCTAGCCACAATCATTAACGTCAACATGACTCCATGTCCTCATCATGATTAAACGACCACAACAAATATGCTCAACAACATTACAATAAACAAATTTTGTTAATTGATGGAGAACAATCATATGTACCAAGTGTGATACTCGAGCCAACTAATAAGACATTTTGTACTAAGCATGGTACCCGATCCAATCGATATATGCAGTAGGGATGTTATCAATAACACTCCATATTCTAGAAAGACCAAATTGCAAAATTTCAGAAGTTGCAAGTGCCACCAATGGGGACCACCCACGGACCATAGGTGGGGTCCATGGTTGGCCACCTCCACTCCACCCAGAAATTTCAAAAAGAGTCCAGAACCATGCTAGGACCTACGGACCGTAGGTGGGACCACGGTCTGTGATCCACGTTCGTGGTTCTGACCCCAGTTCCCAACTCTCTAAAGCCAAAAGACGAGATGACAGGAGGTGTCGTAGGTCAATCCACGGTCCATCGGTCAGGCCCGTCGTTGGCCCCGACAACTTTTAAGTTAGGGTCATTTTGGTCTTTTCCCCTATGCGTTGGACACCTAAACTACGTCGTTTAACCTCTAAACTACGTAGTTTTGTTCAGTTTAAGCCGAGTAACTTAGTCAAAACTTATCCTAAGCCATTCATTCACTAGAATACATCAAGCTTAGAGAAAAACAAAAGAAAGAGGCGACCCAAAACCCTCCAAGAAACGCAGCAAATTTTCTTCAATTCCAGCCACAAAATCGAAAGATTTCTCCGTGAAATTCGTCAGTAGGTATGTGGGATTTCACTAGTGGGTTCCTTTCACCCATTAGGTCCCTAGAATTCAGTCATAATCTTGATTCCTATATCTTTCTTAGACCTAGGGTTTCTAGAACCTTAGATATTAATTGTGATTTAACTGTTAAAGTATTCCTAATCAGATTATCATATTTTTTTGGAGTCATTGCTTAGTTCTTTGCATGGAACTCAGAACCCTAGTTGTGTAGATTCGTTTAGTTCATGAATTACACTAGCTAGGACAGATAAACAAATATACATGCCTCATATTTCAAATGTTTCATTATCAGTACTTAAATGTTGCATTTTCAGTTAGCAGGTCAGAATATTGAGTTATCCAGTATATTTCAGTTATGTTGTATTGTACATATTTCCAATTGAGAGTAGGCTTAACACTGAGTTGGACTAGGATTATTCACCCTTATAGTCCCAGAACTACGTGCCCCCATAGGTTCATAAGTCCCCTCTGTTCGGCGTCAGATTTAGCGATCACGCCAATCATGCATTTATACCCCTGGCATGGTATATTGCAATCGATAGGGCATATAGATCGGACTATAGTTCAACTCACGTGATTTTATGTCGATTAGTAGTAGCTCCCACAGTCAGGCTCTAGTGCATTTGACCAGGTTTTCAGATATACTTCAATGTTCCATCTCATTATGTTATGTACTTGGTCATTGCATTCAGTTTAGTTCATATTCAGTATATTTCAGCATCTTTATCATGATCAGATTATATCATTGCTCAGTACACTTTGTTTAGTTATATGTTTGTTCAGCTTTATCAAATCCTGCATGCTCAGTACCTTTTAAATACTAACGCATACTCTGCGCTACATCTTTTCGTGATGTAGGTTCAGGTCCTCAGCATCCAGATCACGTGTAGATCGGTTCCCGATCCATATTCAGCAAGAGTGCTTATACTTCGAGGACAATATACATGTTTTCTATTTTAGTCTTTCATTTTAGTTTCAGCCTTTACTATAGTTAACTGGGGGCATGTCCCAGCATCTCTAGTTAGTTAGAGGCTTGTTTCAAACATAGATAAATTCAACTTTAGTATTTTGAGTTGTAGTCCAGTATCATTAACTCTTATTCAGTATTTATATATTCAGATCTATTTTGGGTATTCCCCATCATTCAGTTTATCTCATGTTTTAAGCTTTCGCATTGTATCTTTTGTTCAGTTGTTTAAGTATGCTTTGGATGTGCCAGCGCAGGGTTAGCTTCGGTTCACTCGTGATCCTAGGTCCCGTGTTTACATCAAGAGGGTAGCTTCGGGGCGTGACATTATCTGAGGCAACCATGAGATATTATGTATTAGACGTGGTACCTGAGCTAATCAAGAGATATTATGCACCAGACGTGGTACTGATGAGTCTGAGATTTTGACTCATTTAGGGCCTTGTTTTGATAGTATTAGTGTCCTTAAATGCCTAATTTATACTCTAAATTGATGTTAAAGTTTTGATTTGCAGCTATGAAGGCTAAGGAGAAAGGCAAGGACATAACCGGACAAAAAGGAGCTAACAAGCTGAAGAAGTGAAGGAGAGTGAACCTGGTGATCGCCAAGACCACTCGGCGAACTGCCAAGTGGCTTTTTAGTTTCGCCTAAAGTTCCAACGTGCCAGCCTTGGGGAAAACCCAAGTTGGTGACAGAAATGGGCAGTCGGTGAATCGTCGATCCACTTCGCGACAACCGCCTAAAATTACAGAACCTGGGAGGCTGATAACCAATTCAGAATGGCGATGGAAAGAAGCAAAGGGCGGATCGTCGAATCACTCGGTGAGGCTCAACTTATTTCGCCATATGGACTTTCAGGCCAAAAAATGGGCAACTATAAATTGGAATTTAAAAGAAAATTTGAGGAGATCCCTGAGGTCCAAGAGAGTTCCGATCCCCAAGTTTTACAATTAGAGTTTTCTCTTAGTTTTTGAGTTCTTATTGTAGACTGATGAGTCCACAAATTGGACTTATTTAGAGCTATATTTTGATAGAATTAGTGTCCTCAAATGCATATTTTGTCTTAATATCTGATAAAAACCCTTAAGTTTCAGGTATTTGGAGTTGGAGAGAAAGCATGGACACTACTTAGCAAAAAGGAACAAAGGCAGCTAAAAGAACGAAGAAATGAAGATCTGAGAATCGCCGAACCCATTTGGCGAGTCGCCAAATGGTCTTATCCTCGCCTTTTGTTCCAGTATGTTGAGCCCTGAAAGAAAGGATCAAATCGGTGGTGAAAAGGAGCAGTCGGCGTGTCACCGAGCAATTCCGCAAAGCAGTACTATGTCGCCCAATGATCCAAAACATGACGATGTTGAAGGATAGAGCAAGACAGTGATGAAACCTACCAAAGAGCAGATCACCGATCTCGACTAACGTCGCTGAATGATCCGCTGTAGCCCAGATTTTTTAAAACTATAAATACACATTGAGAGTTGTACCTTAATATCAGAGTTTTAATATATAATTTTTAACATAAAATTTTCAATTCTTGGTTTGGAGAGGGTTTTGAAGAACTTGAAGATTCAAAGGGTTTCAACTCCAAGATTTTGGACTTAGGTCTTGTGGATTCTTCACTCTTGACTTGTTTTAAGACTTAATCTTGCATACCCATTGATGGAAACTGAGATTGGTATAACTTTTTATATCTTTTACATGTCTAGCTAAAACCCCAATTCTTGAGGTGTGATTTTGTGAATATAGGTTAGATTATCTGTTTGGTCTTGCTTGTTGATGATTTATTTGTTGTTTAGATGTGATTTCGTTTAGTAGTTGTTGTGGAACTTAATGAAATTGTAGTTGCAAATACGATTTCACCTTTGTGTTTTCAGCTTGCGAGAGAGAGAGGTTCAACTCGAGAGAGTGAACCCTAGTCCTTCTCCCACACACTCAGCTCGAGAGAGTGAGTGGGCTAAGGCGGAGGTTGTTCTCCATGCGGTAACTCGGTGTTCGAGAGAATTTGAGTTAATACGGGGTAAGTTGCTCGAGAGAGAATTTACCCCTACTATAGTCTAGTCTAGTCACAAATATTCAACGGATTTATTGTCAAAAGCATGTACCCAATAGTTTAGTTTATCCCCGTATTCCTATCACATCCCAAGAATCCCATATCCTTGATTAGTACTCTTTGCATTCTTGTTGTTTTTATTTACTTGTGACAAACCCCCATTGATAATTGATGCTTGCGTCACCCCTTAGATTTAACATGTTTATATTCGATAATGTTTTTAGCTATGACTAATTAGAGCTTAATTTTATATTTCTATTAATTCTCAAAACCACTCCCTTGGGACTCGACCCCAACCCTTGGTTGGGTTACTTTACTATTGTATGATCATAAACACTTGCATTGGAAGTTGTGTCTTGATTACGCAAACATCAAAATGGCACCGTTGCTGGGGACTGGTGTTACGTGAAATTTTTTTGTTAAGACAAATTTTGCTTTGGATAGTCATAGGTTACTAACTTTATTTTTAGTTTTGTTTTTCTTTGAAGTTAATGATGTAGGTAGTTACCCTGAGCATGGCTGAGGGAAATGGTAGCAATTCGGCTGAGATGAGTCAAGAAGTCGAGGGGGACTTCAATTTAACCGCACTAGTAACTCAGTTGAACGAGTTGGCCACCAAAATATCAAAGGTGGAAAACCAGTGCAAGAGCCAAGGGAGGTACATGCCCCCTCATGAGAGGAAACAGTCTAGAGACAGGGAGAATAATCGTGTCGAGGACACACTCCAAATCATTCTCCAAAAGATCACCGAACAAGATCGAATGTTGAAAGAGATGAAGGGGAATATTGAAGTGTTAAATCAAATGATTGGCTCCTTTTCTAGTTTGATACAGCTGATCAAGACACTCATGAGTTATGCAGTGCCTCCTTTTCACTCAAATGAACTATTGGGGTTACCTAGTAACACTAGAACCAACTCCACCAATGGAGAGTGAGTAAGGACTCGCGTCGTGCCACGACGTTAACTAAGACACTTCTTGGGAGGCATCCCAAGGTTTTAAATGCTTTTGTTTGCTTTTATAAATAATGGTGTGTTAGTGGTGCAAGTTTAAATGCTGAAAGTGTTTGGAAAATGCATATTGGCGAGTAAAATGGTCAGTCGACGAATCTCTAAAATGGTCAGCGTGCCCGATTTGACCCCCCGTTTGACCCCACATAAGATTAACTGGAGGTCCTATAAATTTCAGCGAGGAAACTAAAACATTCGGCATTCTGCCGAGTGATTAGGCGAGCTTGACTAATGTCGCCGAGTGGGCGAAAGCTAGACGATTTTGCAAGCCAAAGGTTTAAAAGTTTGAACTTCATTCACTTTCCCTCACTTCTTATCTTCCCAAACTCATATTTGCACTCTAGTTTCTATATTTCTTGCACTTTTAGAGTATTTTGATTGGTTGATTTGTGCTCGGAATTGGATTACATTGCTTTCTAGCATCTCAACATCCATTTGATCGGCATAAAAGGTTGGTACTTCAAACCCCGCGTTCATTTTATCGAAATTATACTCATTTGCAATTTGTTAATCTTGTTGAATTCTGTTGGGCCTCTCTGATTGGATCATATTGCTTAATTGCATATTCCTAATTGATAACTCTTGCTTGAATTGTCAAAATCCCGCCTTCTAGTGCGTTAAGTTAAATTAATTTGCAATAGGGAATGCTTTTATGTTACGGGTCTTGGTCGAATTTGTGTTGAAGGAGCTTATATTGCATTTCCAGGGGTTGCGGGGCTGATTTCAAAAAGTTGGGTTGATAATAGGCACGACGAGTCGTTTCGGCGAGCTGAGACGAGCTTGCCAAACCACTCAGTGGTTCGCCTAGTTGCCCTACCTCACCTTTGATATCATGCTTTATGTTTTGTGGCTTCTGTACCTTTTGGTGAGAACCATGGGGTCGCCAAAAGCACTTGGCGACTCACCAAAAGTGTTCTTGTTCGCCCTTTGTCTGCACCCTTGACCCTTTCTGCATTGTAACTTTCAGCGGACACCCCTTTGTTCGTCGAAAGTGTTCAACGACTCGTTGAATAGACTGTTATGTCTACCTGCAGCTGATGGTCTTCGGTTTGCTTATCGAATATTTTCCAACTTTATCTCAAGGCTTTGCAGACATGGCCAGACCAAAAGTTGCAGGAAGAAATATGTCACCTCGACATATAAAGGCACAAAACTCCAGAAGAGATGCAGGGACGACAGATCACCCCAAAAGAGGGAGCGAGAACAAGAAAGCCAGTTCCAAAAGGAGTATTCTTATTGACCCTAATGTCCCTTCGTGGGCTCGAGGGTTCATTAACATGATACATGCCTTTGGAATAGCTCACGATTTGGACAATATGGCTAAGGCTAATATCGCTACAGCAACTGAGGCAAACGCAGACAATGAAACCAGAGTCAGAATGACAACACTCCGGGGACTGATGCCCAGACAGATAGAGCAACTGCTTAGACAGGATCCCCTATCTACCTCCCTCTCTGTCTTTCTTTATTTTACCTTTCAGATTCTGTGTTATTTGCATTTGAGGACAAATGTTTTTGTTTGTGGTGGGGTGAGGCCCACCTTTGTGTGCTATTTGTTAATCATGTTTTGTTTGAATATTTAGGTTGTTTTGTTTTAAAATTGTGTTTTATACACTGTTTTGTAGATGTTTGAGCTTCTAGCTCCGTGTTTTAAATTACAAAATGATTTTGACCATTCAGAAAAAAAATTTACCACCCCTTCTGTGTTGAATGTGGTTGTTCCTTTTCAAATTTGAGTATTGGTTCCTATCAATACCGATGACTTGGATAGTGCGTATAATCGAACAAACATGAATGTGCAGCTACAATGAGGCCAAATGAAGTTGCATAGACAATATGTGAACTCTTTGCATCTCGTTGTGACTAGCCAATGATCGAATATAGTCTCTTGTGATGATCGTTCCACACTAGCGAAAGTGTGGAGTCTTGTTTGACTTATAGTGTCAATGCCTAGTGTTATGAGCTTACCTGTGAACTATGCATAATGGATCCTAGAATTTTCCCCGTTGATTCGGTCAACTAAGTGATGTTATTTCTTGATATGATCTTAGGCAACTTCTAAGAGTGTGAGCCAATTTGATATATACCTATTTTCTGGCCTACCTTGTGAGTGTGTGAACTGCTTTTGAACACCCCTTGAGCCAAAAGCCTAAGTTGGGGGTGTGGTGAAAAGAAAGGGTAAATTAAGAAGTACAAGAAAGTCCTTCTTACCCATTGTTTTGAGAAAAATGGAACCCCTCCATACAAAAAAAAAGAGGAAAGAAAGAAAGAAAAAGAAAAAGAATGAAAAAAAAGTGGAATAAAGTTGTGAAAATACAAAGAAAATGGGGTTTCCAAACAATCCATGGAAACTGAATAATAGGATGGCTTATGAGCACTAAAGATAATGATGAAAGAAGAGGAAAGGAAGTGTTGTGAATACCACATTTCATGAGGATGAAAGTCACAGAGCCTAAATGACCATACACTCAACCCCATTACAAGCTTTGAAAAGACCTTTTTGATCTAGAGTGAGCTAAAATAAATCTTGATTGGAAAATACGGGTAAACCTATGGGTGAAATT
>NW_006239442.1:15255-20303 GCF_000226075.1 Solanum tuberosum
TGTGTGAATATGGAATCATTCTTTGTGTGAGGGAATTTGAACACTATAGTTGAACTTGAACTTGTATTTGAAGCAAGTATTGTGAGTTCGAGATTCTTTGATAATGGTATGTCACAACTTGAAACTTTGAGTGCACTTTTGATCCTTGCATGAGTAAGTTAAGTTTTGTTGTGTACATTTATGATTGATTCTTGTATAGCACTATTTGAGACAACCTTTTTGATCGGTCGAACTCGAGTTTGCTTGAGGGCAAGCAAAAGTTTAAGTTGGGGTGTTGATGAGTCCACAAATTGGACTCATTTAGGGCTATATTTTGATAGAATTAGTGTCCTCAAATGCATATTTTTGTCTCAATATCTGAAGAAAACCCTTAAGTTTCAGGTATTTGGAGTTGGAGGGAAAGCATGGACACTACTTAGACAAAAAGGAACTAAGGCAGCTGAAAGAATGAAGAAATGAAGATCTGAGAATCGCCGAACCCATTTGACAAGTCGCCAAAAGGTCTTACCCTCGCCTTTTGTTCTAGTGTACTGAGCCCTGAAAGAAAGGATCAAATCGGCGGTGAAAAGGAGCAGTCAGCATGTCGCCGAGCAGTTCCGTGAAGCAGTACTATGTTGCCCAATGATCCAAAACACGACTATGCTGAAAGGATAGAGCAAGACGGGGTAAAACCTACCAAAGGGCGGATTGCCGAGTTATCGACGATCTCGACTAATGGCGCCGAATGATCCGCTGTAGCACAGATTTTTGAAAACTATAAATACTCGTTCAGAGTTGTAGCTTAATATCAGATTTTTAATATATAATTTTTAACATTAGAATTTTGAGTTCTAAGTTTGGAGAGGGTTTCGAAGAACTTGAAGATTCAAAGGGTTTCAACTCCAAGATTTTGGACTTAGGTCTTGTGGATTCTTCACTCTTGACTTGTTTTAAGACTTAATCTTGCATACCCATTGATGGAAACTGAGATTGGTATAACTTTTTATATCTTTTACATGTCTAGCCAAACCCCCAATTCTTGGAGTGTGATTTTGTGAATATGAGTTAAATTATCTATTGGGTCTTGCTTGTTGATGATTTATTTGTTGTTTAGATGTGATTTCGTTTAGTAGTTGTGGTGGAACTTAATAAAATTATAGTTGCAAATACGATTTCACCTTTGTATTTTCGGCTTGCGAGAGAAAGGGGTGAACCCTAATCCTTCTCCCACACACTCAACTCGAGAGAGTGAGTGGGCTAAGGTGGAGGTTGTTCTTCATGCGGCAACTCAGTGTTCGAGAGAAACCGAGTTGATTCAGGGTAAGTTGCTCGAGAGAGAATTTACCCCCACTATAGTCTAGCCTAGTCACAAATATTCAACGGATTTATTAACAAAAGCATGTACCCAATAGTTTAGTTTATCCCGTATTCCTATCAAATCCCAAGAATCTCATCTCCTTGATTAGTACTCTTTGCATTTTTGTTGTTTTTGTTTACTTGTGACAAACCCCCATTGATAATTAACGCTTGCATCACCCTTAGATTTAACATGTTTAGTACATTGGTTCAATTAAGCTGTTGTATGGTGTTTTTCATGAGTTCTCTCTAGCTTCAAGGCTTGAAGCAAATGCTGACAAGAGCTCCATTTATTTTGGAGGAGTGCCAAGGGATACACAAGTAGAAATCCTACAAAAATTGGGCTTCTCACAGGGGTTACTACCTTTTAAGTACTTAGGTGTTCCCCTGAGTACTAAGAGAGTATCTATCCTACAATATCAGCCACTAATTGATAAGATAATGCATAGAGTTCAAAGTTGGACTTCTAGGTTTCTATCTTATGCAGGAAGGGCTCAGCTGATTAAGAGTGTGTTGTTTTCCATCTAAGTGTTCTGGTCCCAAGTGTTCATAATCCCAAAGAAAGGGATTAAATGTATTGAAACAATATGCAGAACTTTCCTATAGACAGCAGGTGTGGATACTTCTAAGAAGGCATTAATTGCATGGGAACAAGTGTGCAGGCCTAGGACAGCAGGAGGACTCAATATATTGGATGCACAAACATGGAATAAGGCTGCAATAAGCAAATTGTTGTGGAATTTGTGTGTTAAGAAAGATAGATTATGGATGAAATGGGTACATCAATACTATGGGAAACAAGGGACCTTATGGGGTGTAGAAGCACCTCAAGCTTCTTGGATGGTGAGGAACATATTACAAATGCATCAAGAACTTGAAACTATTGGATGGAATGAGATGTATATCAAGCAGATGGACAGGTTCTCTATCAAAAAATTGTACAAAGCTCTGATGGGAGAGTATTAGAAGGCTGAATGGATAAGACTAATCTGCAATAATGTCGCATGCCCAAAGTGGAATTTTATACTGTACTTAGCACTGCAAAAAAGGCTACTCACAAGGAATAAACTGGTTGCATGGGGGTGCATAGAAGAGGTGCAGTGTGTGTTGAGTGAAGCTGATAATGAAACCCATAATCCCTTGTTCTTACAATGTATGTTCACAGCTCAGGTGTGGCAAAAGATTTTGCACTGGTTAAATATTCAGAGAGAGGCTCGAAGATGGGATGAGGAAGTGTTGTGGGCAAATACTCACTACAAAGGCAAACAAGCAAGAGCTAAGGTGTATAGGATGGCAGTGGCTGCAAGTGTTTATGTTGTGTGGCAGGAGAGGAATCAACGTATCTTCAAGCAAATAATCAAAACTCCTGGAATGTTAGTGAGGAAGATTGTTCAAGAGGTGCATCTACGAGGAAGAAAATGGGCAAGACTTGATCAGGTGCTCCAATCCCTGAATGCATATCCTGTTTAGTGTAAAGCAGTTTCATTGATGATGTTGCTAACCATAGTGAAAGACTTGATAGTTAAGATTGAAAGCTAGTTATTTGATGCAAGTCTGGGGGATGTCCAGCTTGCTTTTCTGTTATGTAATTCCTACCTGGTAATAATATCATTTATTTACCAAAAAAATATATATATTCGATAATGTTTTTATCTATGACTAATTAGAACTTAATTTTATTTTTCTATTAATTCCCAAAACCACTCCCTTGGGACTCGACCCCAACCCTTGGTTGGGTTACTTTACTATTGTACGATCGTAGACACTTAAATTGGAAGTTGTCTCTTGATTACGCAAATATCATAGACTTTGAGGATTTTCAAGCTGAATTTTGAGGATGTGCAAGTGGGTTTCTGAATTTCTTCAATTTGGACCATTGTAAAGACTTGGGAACCTTTACCCAGATCATGACTAATGTATTTGGTAATCGTTTCTCTATTTTTATGATGTGTAGCTAAAACCCCAATTCTTGGGGTGTGATCATGTGATTATGGGCTGAATTAGCTTATGGGTATTGTTAATTACTGATTTAAATGCTTAATTGAAGTGGGTTTAGTTGATCGTTGTTTTTAAACTAAGAATTGTAGTTGCAAATGCAATTCGAACTTAGAATTCTTGGCTTCCTTGAAAAAGAGGTTTTAGAATCAAAGCTTCAATTGATGATTGTAGTTATTGGGTTGATATGAGTTTAGCTCGTAAGAGTAAATCCTAATCTCGATTCTACCTATCTAGCTCGAGAGAGTAGATGAATTAAGGTGTGGGTTGTTCTTATTTGGTAAGCTTGTTGATGTTCGAAAGAAATCACTTGAATTGTGATAGTTGTTTGAGAGAAAACTATCTCACTTATAGGGTGCGTTTGGTATGAAGGAAAATATTTTCCTAGAAAAATTTTTCTTGGAAAACAAGTGGATTTTGACTTATTTTCTCATGTTTGGTTGGTGAATAGAAAATATTTTTCTGGAAAAGATTTTTTAGTGTTTGATTTATGAATGAAAAATGTTTATGAGAAAATATCTTTTATTTTTAATAGAGTTGAAATATTTTTTGAAAATGAAAATATTTGGTAGGAGTCTAGGGGAGAGGGTAGGGGTGAAAAAATAAAAATTTGAAGTTGAAAATATTTTTTAAAAACAAACTTAGATTTTTTTTGGAGGGGGGGTGGGGGGCTGGTAGGGGAGTGGGTGCGTGGGGGGTCGAGGCTAGGGTGAAAAAATGAAATTTTGAAATTGAAAATATTTTTTAAAAACAAACTATTTACCAAATTGTCCTTTAAAAAGTAGACTCACTTTTCTCTCTCCTCATAAATGTATTGGAGTATTATTTTAAGATTAAGTAGGACCAACAAGGGTAAAAGAAGAATTGTACCTTTAAATACTTATCATGGAAATGTGACATTTTTTTTGGGACTGACCAAAAAGGAAATGGTGCCAATAAAATGGGACGGAGGGAGTAATATTTATGTACAAGTAAAAATAGTAAATTACTAGTCATAATGGGTTATCCGTTTACCCAATATTAAAAATTAATACCAAACCAATAACCCAATAATTTTTTTTATAAAATCATTAAAAAACCGTTAACCCAATACCCCAATAACATTAAACCAATAACACTTTTATCGGTTCGATTTATCGATCGGCTTGGTTTTTCACACCCCTAATAAAATCAACTATTTGTAATTATCTTAAATTTAAAATTAAAATATTAAATTTATTTATTAAAGAATTACTTAAAATTAACGTGATATAATCATTTTATAATTTTCAAAATTTATATAAGATAATAACTAAAAATTTTAACTATCTAAAACTGAAAAACAAAAAATAAACATTGCAAAACATGAGTGTGATTATTAATTTTAAATTTGTTTTTTTTATAAAAAAAAAAAAGCATTGTTCCATGTTAGTCAGTGGATAATTTTAAGGAACAATTCAATTAGTGGATAAATTAAAGGAATAATTTCAAATTTAAAATAATTATAAAATCTAAAAATCTCTCTCTCTCTCTCTCTCTCTCTTGTTCCTAATAAAATGCTAACCGCCTATTTTTTTTTAATAAATTTTAAAAATCTATCATATATATATATATATAAGGAGAAGAAAAATGACACATGTCAACACCACAAATTTTTTAGAATTTTAAATCTTAAATAATCAAGGGAAAAGGGTCTAATATACCCCTCAACTTTGTCATTTAGAGCTGATATACCCCTC
>NW_006239442.1:20467-20611 GCF_000226075.1 Solanum tuberosum
ATCGGTTTTCGGTTTTTAAATATGTTAAACCAATAACCAAACCAATAAGATATTTTTTATCGATTTTTGGTTTATCGATTTTGGGCCTTAACGGTTCGGTTTTCGGTTTAACCAATAAGAAAATACTTATAAAATAAATATATG
>NW_006239442.1:20888-24603 GCF_000226075.1 Solanum tuberosum
ATATTACTCCCTCCGTCCCATTTTATGTGACAACATTTGACCGGGCACGGAGTTTAAGAAATAAATGAAGACGTTGAAATATTTACCAAATTGTCCTTTAAAAAGTAGACTCACTTTTCTCTCTCCTCATAAATGTATTGGAGTATTATTTTAAGATTAAGTAGGACCAACAAGGGTAAAAGAAGAATTGTACCTTTAAATACTTATCATGGAAATGTGACATTTTTTTTGGGACTGACCAAAAAGGAAATGGTGCCAATAAAATGGGACGGAGGGAGTAATATTTATGTACAAGTAAAAATAGTAAATTACTAGTCATAATGGGTTATCCGTTTACCCAATATTAAAAATTAATACCAAACCAATAACCCAATAATTTTTTTTATAAAATCATTAAAAAACCGTTAACCCAATACCCCAATAACATTAAACCAATAACACTTTTATCGGTTCGATTTATCGATCGGCTTGGTTTTTCACACCCCTAATAAAATCAACTATTTGTAATTATCTTAAATTTAAAATTAAAATATTAAATTTATTTATTAAAGAATTACTTAAAATCAACGTGATATAATCATTTTATAATTTTCAAAATTCATATAAGATAATAACTAAAAAATTTAACTATCTAAAACTGAAAAACAAAAAATAAACATTGCAAAACATGAGTGTGATTATTAATTTTAAATTTGTTTTTTTTATAAAAAAAAAAAAGCATTGTTCCATGTTAGTCAGTGGATAATTTTAAGGAACAATTCAATTAGTGGATAAATTAAAGGAATAAATTCAAATTTAAAATAATTATAAAATCTAAAAATAATAATAAAAATTACAAACTTAACTAATAATAATAATAACAATATTAATATTGTTTCAGAAATGTTTCAAATGACAGTCACAGATAAAAATCTTTTTCCAGTATCAATTTTCAATATAAAATTCCCCAAAAAAATTCAAAAATATTAAAAATATACAAAATTACATTTATTTTTTAATTTATTTTTTTAATTTGAATTGATCATAATCCTTATATGATTAATGATATTTGAATTACAAATTGATGACAACTTCTTATCAACGGTTTATTAACTTTTCAACTGCATTACAATTATCCTATAAATAAACTATCCCACTTTTTATAAACCAACCCCACCCACTTCTTCTCCAAAAGCCTACCGAAATTACTATACACTGATGTGAAAACATCCATTCCGCTGTCAGTCTTATTTTCAGGTGTTTTCCTTCAAATTTTGTTCTGTTCTTTAGATGATTTGTGTATTTTTTTCGCTTATGTATAACATTATTTTAAGTCATCATCTATTATTTTGGATTTTATAGTTGATGCAAAAATAAAAGTGTAGTCATTAGTGATGTTTAAGTCATATAATATATCCTTATATCCTTCTGATATGCATAAATTTTATTTTTTTAATCTTCTATAATTAAGTTTTAATTATTTTAAAAATATTTTTGCAAGGTTTAAATTTAATTGGCATGCGTATTTTATGGAGTGTGAAATATTTATGATGCTTAATTGTTAATAGGAGTCCTGACGTGTGATTTAATAATAATAATCACACCTTCATTATTTATGAAAAATTCATCTTTAATAATCTTCTATTTATATATTTATATATCTATCTATATATAAAAGGAGAAGAAAAAGTAACACATGTCATTACCACAATTTTTTGAATTTTAAATGTTAAATAATTTTTAAATAATCAATAATAAATAATTATTTAAATAAATATTGAAACATATCAATAATTACAATTAGATCCTATGTAATTGTACGGTAGTTACAATACCACAATTTTTTAGTATATTTTAGCTTTTAGATATTTTAGATTTAGACCCATTTACTTATACGTAACTACATATAATTTTGAATAATCATTTTTTATAAATCATTTAATCAAAGAAAATTGGATTCACAATTTTATCATTTTTAATATACTCATTTATTATAAATGAGTATATATTTTACATAAGGAGTCTAAATATATCAGTATTTTATATTTAACATTTATAACAAAAAATAAATATATTTTTACAGATATTGGATTCACAATTTTATCATTTTTAATATACTCATTTATTATAAATGAGTATATATTTTACCTAAGGAGTCTAAATATATCAGTATTTTGTATTTAAAATTTATATCAAAAATAATTATATTTTTACAGATAAACACAAATAAAGTAGTTTTATAACTCTTTAAGATAACTTCTCAATAACCATCCACTAAACAAGGAATTTTTAACTACATTTTTCACTGCATCTTGAAAGTCACGTACTATATATAGATATTTCCAGTAATAACTTTACATTGTTCTCCTATATTCAACAATAAGTGGCTTTGCAATTTAACACAATCTCAAAAAATTACATCCAAATCAATGCATTGGAACTTGAAAGTTCGTGTTATTCGATTGTGGATAGTTCCTGATAAATTCAAAGCAGAAATACTTTACTCTTTGGAGATGATTTTACAAGAAGAAAAGGTCGAGTGAGAATTTTAATTGCGAGAAGAATACAAGGTTATATGCAAATATTGAGTTATTGAAGTAACTCTAATTATACCTAAACAGTAGTTGTCAAACATTCAAAAGGTAAAAATTAGAATTAATACATATACCCTCTGTTTTGTTTATTCTTAAATTTATTTATCAAATTTTTATGTGCAAATCATAGAGTATTATGTGAAGGTCTTCGTTTGTTATCTTTGATTATCTACTTCGAAGTTGTTGTAAACCTTTAATCAATTGAAGTTAATCTGAATCAGTTTAATGTTCATCTAATTATTGATTTGCAGTTGTATATAAGTTATTACTCCATTTAAATGAAGATGTACTTTCTTTGTTTCTTTTCATTAAATTTATTAAAATTTGATTGGATTAGATTATTTTATTTTTAATTACTTGAAAGTGATGTATTTGTTTTTAGTTTAGGCTTTTCTTATCAATGCTAGAAGACTATATCCTAAAACAGGATGGGTTTGGGATGAAAGTACCTATACTTGCAGTATTATTTTTTTTAAAAACATTATTAAACTGTATTTTGTAATGAAAGTACCTATACTTGCAGTATTTTTAAAAATAAATATTATAAAACTGTGTTTCGTAAAAAAAAAACATAAAAACTGACATTTGAAATTTAACAAAAAAAAGTAATGCAATAAAAACTGTGAATTGACATAAAACACACAAGTTAGATATAAAAAATAAAAAAACAAAAAAATTATTTTCATTTTAATTGATATATAATTTAAGAAGTTCTCAATATTTTATACTTTAATTCATTGAAGTTTAATTTTAATTGCATAAAAAATTTATATTATAAATGCATGCTTGAAACATAAAACCTATTGTTATTACTTATTTTATATAAAATTAATTTATTAACTGTTAAAAATCTAATTAAAAAACAAATATGCGTGAAAACAAAATCAATTTCGGATTATTTTCTTATGCATAATTATATATTTTAGTCTAATCTTAATTATTATTAGTTTACAAGTTTCTACACACACATTAATGAAAAAAAATAGTTTTAGATAAAACAATTTCATAACTCTCCATCCTTTACTACGGAGTCCTATAATCAATGAAAAACTGTGTTGATAATCTTTTATTTTATCAGTAATTATCTTAATATAACCTATAATCTATAAGTTCTATCTTTACCTATATATAAAATAATCAAA
>NW_006239442.1:26034-41736 GCF_000226075.1 Solanum tuberosum
AATTTTGAAATTTGATTGTCCTTTAAAAGTAATATTATGAAAACATAACTTAATGCCTTCTATGTTTATGACAGTGATAGAGATTATCATTATATAATTTTTGCTATGACAATTCCTCAATTATCTTGTGCTAAGGTTGAAAATCCATAAAAGTAAATAAATAAATAATAATAATAATAATAATAATATTGATATAATAATAATAATAATATAATAATGATAACGATAATAATAATAATCCAAGTATAATGTTATTATAAGCACTATTTAAGGTCTTCTATGTTTATTATTATTATTATTATTATTATTATTATTATGTATTTATTTATTTTTACAGATTTTCAACCTTAGCACAAGATAAATGAGGAATTGTCTCTATCACTATCATAAACATAGAAGGCATTAAGTTATGTTTTCATAATATTACTTTTAAAGGACAATCAAATTTCAAAATTGAAAAATAATATTGTGAGAAATAAAATTTAAAACTTGAATTAAGATAAATAATATTTATCTATATCTAGCTAGCGTTGAATTCTATCTTGAACAATATCACTATTATAAGTCATTTAGCAAATTTAAGACTATTCACAATATATATAACAACATTAAATTAAGTTGAAAATTGCGTTTTTAAAATATACTTTAAGTTTTTAATTTTCAATTTTTTACTTTTTGAATTTGAATTCAAAGATAACTATCCATATATATTATATTATATTTTATTACAATAAATTAAATTGTGTACTAATAATGTAAATTTAATATTGCTCAAAATACACAAGTTAATGATTTGTATTATTATATTGTTATTATAATAAATTAAATATATTATTAAGTGCATTATATATTTTATTAGTTATTTTTATTTATGGAATTATTACATTTTAAATTATCCGCGCAACGCGCGGGCAGGTATACTAGTTTATATATAATAGGAGAAGTAAAAAGTACCACATGTCAGCACCACAAAATTTCTCAATTATTTAATTAAAAAAAATGAAAATTAAAAAAATTAAAAACTAAAAAATTAAATTACAAATTACAAATCAGTTAAATTTAAAAACGTTTTTTTTTAAAAAAAAAACTACATATACTATTTAACATAATATTTTTAAAGATAGTTACCATAGTCAATATAACTCTTTTTATTTTTTATTTTTTAAAAGATAACTAATTGTGCATGTGGCTAAAGTTTATGTTATTTTGGACTCTGGTTTTTATCATAATTAGAATACTTATCTCTATTGATTGAAGTTTATTTAGTTATTTTAAAAATAATAAAGAAGCAAATGAAAAACAAACCAAAACTAGACATTAATATGACTCCATTACGTACTACTTTCTCACTCAAAATCAAAATATTTAGAGTAAAATATTCAAATGAAAAAAATAACAAAAAAAATACAATAAACTTAAAAATAACCAATTTCTAATAGTATATACTTATTAATAAAAAAATCTTAAAAAATAGAAAGAAAACAACTGTCAATCAAAAAAAAGAAGAGAAAGATAAAACGAGGATCCTTGAAAAATGCACAAAATCAACTACCTAACAAATTAATTTAAAATTTAAAATTCAAAAAATAACTAACCTTATCCTTAATAATAATCTAAATTTTATAAGAACGTCTTTAAAAAAAATACAATTCTTAACTTCATCATTCATACCTTCTTAAAATCACCTCTTCAAAAATAGGATTTCAGACATGTATTAAGAAAAAATAACATCCAAACAAAAATATGATTGTACTCACTAAGATCATAAAAGAAAGAGTTAATATATTAATTTATTGTATGTTTATATATGTCCTCTATCTAAATTGTTTGGTCTGCAATTATTTTTTTGGCCCAAGTCATATGCGGCCCCTTAAAGTTGTCCCCATAATTAATTTAAACACCTCAACTAAGACTTGTACCTATTAAACACTTAAATAGTTCAAAACATGTGTCTATTAAGCACAAAATGTTGATGTGGCAAAATAAGTGTATCTCACTGCCTAGTAGCGCGTGAATATGTCCCAATTTTCTTTTAATTTTTTTTTTTAGAATAAAGTTTACTTTTTTTGTCCTAATGACTGGCATGCATTAATTAAAATAACTAAAAATATTTTTTATTTAAAATAATGTTTTTAACCCAAAAAGAAAGCAATCCCACCCCACCCCACCCCTGTAGGCTATACCAATGGTCTTCTTCTTCACCCTATTTTAAGCTTTTTAAACTCTGTTTATTTTTTTCTCATCGTTTTTATGTTTTACTCTTTATAAAATGAAATTGAATTTGCAACAAGAAAAAAAACGGGACATCGAAATTATAAAAGCAACCTCTGTCCATCTTTATTTCCGATCACTTCGATCAACAAACATTACCAACCATTTATTTAAAATGATATCAGAAAATTTGATATAATTCATTTGAATCCTCTTGATTTCTCTTCATTATCGATTTTGAAAGAATTTATCAACGTCGATTTATTTTTCACAAAAAATCTCAACAATCACTCCATTAGTCTATCATGCTTCGTAATTTATTTCACTATTTGCATTAGACTTGATTTCAATAGCCCATAGTTTATTACAAGAAAAAAAAAATCTTTTCAAAGGAATACAAAATGACAAGTAACAGAGGAAGAAGAAGAAGATAAGGCAAATGATTAGGTGGGTGGATTTGGGGGAGCGGTGGGGTAGATTTCTTTTTTCTTCTTTTTGTTGTCACCGGAGAAATCGGGATTTGTTGTTAGAATCAGGATGGCCGGTGAAGGGAAGAAGAAGAAAGGTGGGTGGGTGGGTTTGTGTGAGGATGGGGCTTTCTTTTTTCTCCTTTTTGCTAATTAATTTTTTGGATTATTAATGGTTGGAGTTTTTATATTTTTAAAAAATTGAATATTCAGTAGATTGGGGCCATGTGTCACATGCTGCAGTTTTATTGGTTACTTTTTAAACATAGTGTGCGTGAATTACACACTACATTTTAAAAGCTTATTATCATTTTGTGTTCAATAAGTACATATTTGTTAATATTAGAGTAACTAATAGGTACTAGCCTTAGTTGAGGTGTTAAAATGAATTATGCGGACAACTTAGGGGGCCAGAGATGACTTTGGCCTATTTTTTATGATTGAAGGGATCACCACCTCTCCAATGCGACGAGGAAGAAAAAGAAACTGATGATAGAGAAATGGATAAATTCTGAATAATTTCATGTCAGTGGATCATGTATGTCATCTTTCAATATTTTAAGTATATAAATTACTACTATGATAATTAGTTCGTTCATATGCTATTTTCCTTTTTATTTTTATAATCTAGCCCTTTTCTATTATTTTTAAAGTAAATATTAAAATGATCCATTTTATGTGATTTATTAGTTCAATTGGTATTTAAATTTAGGTTAAAGTTCCTAATTTATGTTTATTAAAATTAATTTACGTGTACGGGTAAATTTACCTAAACAAAAATATTTTGTTTGAAATAATTTTTATAATTGTAAATTGAAACTATAAAAGAATAAATTTTATTTTAAAAACTATTTAGATAGGATAATATTTGCTTAAAATTAGTTAATTAAATTAGTGTTAAATGTTATTTTTTTTAATTTTGAATTTGAATTGGAAGTCACATATTGATCTTCTAAAATATGAATTGAAGATAAAATTGAATTTCAATTGATTCTTATTTAAGGAGGTTGCGTGTACGTTCAATTATTTTTATTTCAATCGTGCAAATTATTAATAAACTAATAAAAATAAATATGACAATTTAATTTTAAAATCGTGAACAATTTAATGAAAATAAAAACGTGAAACAAAAAAATTATTTGATACTTACATGATTCATTGTCGATCAATTCATACATATTGGATTATTGAAATGGAGGTGAATAATTTCATGTCAATGGATCATATATTTCATCGTTCAATATTTTAAGTATATAAATTACTACTATGATAATTTGTTCGTTCATATGCTATTTTATTTTTTATTTTTATAATTTAGCCTTTCTCTATTCATTTTTAAGTAAATATTAAAATGATCCATTTTATGTGATTTATTAGTTCAATTGGTATTTAAATTTAGGTTAAAGTTCCTAATTTATGTTTATTAAAATTAATTTACGTGTATGGGTAAATTTATCTAAACAAAAATATTTTGTTTGAAATAATTTTTATAATTGTAAATTGAAAATATAAAAGAATAAATTTTATTTTAAAAACTATTTAGATAGGATAATATTTGCTTAAAATTAGTTAATTAAATTATTGTTAAATTTTATTTTTTAAGTTTTGAATTTGAATTGGAAGTCACATATTGATCTTCTAAAATTTGAATTGAAGATAAAATTGAATTTCAATTGATTCTTATTCAAGGAAGTTGCGTGTATGCTCAATTATTTTTATTTCAATCGTGCAAATTATTAATAAATTAATAAAAATAAATATGACAATTTAATTTTAAAATCGTGAACAATTTAATGAAAATAAAAACGTGAAACAAAAAATTATTTGATACTTACATGATTCGTTGTCGATCTATTCTTATAGATTTGATTATTGGAATGAAGGTGAGTACGTTTCATTAATAGTTTCAATATTATCCGCGCATCGCGCGGACACATATACTAACATATTAGGTAATCATTGCGCTTTTATATATTAATTTTATTGGTTAGTTTGAAATTTAAGATGTTTATATAAACTTTACCCATAATATATTTTGATATTTTAGACTTTCAGTTATTACACTATAGTAGTGATGACATTAAGAAGAAGTTTATTGCAAGAGTATCTCTGCAATACTGATTTTTTGCAGTAATTATTTCTTCACCCTCTTACTTTCTAATTAATTGTTTGCCTGCTATTATTTTTGTACGTTGTTTAAATAAGATATTTTCATCTGTTACAATTTATTTTTTTTCATCATATTTCACTGTTTGACAGGTATTAGGTAATATTTTGTACTAAGGTTACATTTTATATATATATATATATATATATATATATATATCAATTATTATTAGCTATTTCTTAGTAGTTTCAATTACCCATATAGTGAAATTTACCTATAATCGATCACATCCCGAGAATTCCTCTGTATATTGTTATTTCCTTCGTGGTTACTTGTGTTGTAGCTGATAATTGACAATCCAAACCCCCATCTGACATTCGTTGTCATCCCCTTAGACTTGTTTACATGTTTTTTTCGATAAATTCTATTCATATAATCGAATAGACCACTTTATAACTTCATAACTGAATTTAGACATGTACCACTCCCTGTGGGTTCGGCCCCAACTCTTCGTTGGGTTTTATACTAGTTAACGATCGTTTACACTTAGACTCAGATGAGGTGTCCTTGAAATGTTAATCAGGTACCCGAGCCAATCTAGAATCACATATCACACAATCACAGGCATTATGAATACAATCACACTTGTAGCACTCAAGCAAATAGGATAACTTCATTGCATGAGATTGACAACAAGATATCTTTCAATTTCATCCTTTTTTTATTCCCTAACAATATATTGTACAAGTATTACAAGCAAAACAATTAATCATGCACATCTGACTCAAATAGAAAAGATTCAACAATCACCTACCTTAAATCAAGCCTAGAAGCTCTATTGAACCTGAGACTTCCCTTGTTATGAAGCATAGCTTGTTCTTGGTCTATAAACAATCAATATAACACAAAATTGTACCAAAATGGTCTTAATATACCAGATTATATTCTAATCCCAAACTCTAGACCAACTTCATGCAATTTTCACCCAAATCAGGGTTTTTTCCACTATTAAGTCAAACCAAACCATCACCTAATGTCACTACCATGGATTCTAAGGCCTAATAATTGAATTACCAAGTTAGAGGAGTAATTTACTTACCTTTGTGGATGATTTTGATAGAAAACATGTGAAAACCGCCGTAGGTCGCCTCTGTACTTCCCCAAAATATTCTTGAATGATGACTCATATTGGGGAATAATCTGCATTTTTAGCGATCGCCTTACCCCTACCATAACGACCCAATCATTCTATAGTGGTGGCGTTGTAGATGGATCTCCCGCTATAACTGGAATTAATTCCACCCATTGTAATGGTGTGTCAATCATTGTAGCGGCTTTCACGGTACAAAACCTTGAAAATCCTCCCAAATTCACCTATTTCACAACACACCTTCAAACCTTGACATTCCAAACCAACTCCTTCACGCCAACTTCGATATCGGGAGTTCTATTCACCCGAATTTATTTATGAAAAGTCCTACGGACTCCTTAACATCTTAGTAATAAGGAACTCAACTTAGACACTTCACCCAATACTTCCCCTGGATTTCCCTAGACCTCTTCTTGCTCAAATTTCGTTCAAGCCTAGCCTAACTTGGAATTTTTAACTCACAACTAGAAAAGTTTTCTCGCCCAATTTCTTTTATGAATAGCCCACCCATAATGACAAGAAAGGTTGTAATAGTAATGAATATGATTTAATTTATAAATTATTAAAAATATTATTATTTAAGACCCCGAGTCTACAAAAGAGAACAACGGGTCGTAATTGTTTCTATGGGTCGTAGATGGGTTTCGTAGAAAGGTTCTACACTTACTGAAATTTTGGACTCAAAGTTGAGGACTATAGATGGGCTCTATGGACTGTAGAAAGGTCGACGACTCATAGAAGTGTTCTGTGGAAAGTAAGGTGAATTTTGGATTTTTGAAGTATGTTCTACGGTTGGCCAGTACGGGACGTACAAAATTCTACGAACTGTAGGTCCCAATCTTAAATCACTTTGGGCAGTTATTTCTTAAGGGTATTCAGGTCTTTTCCTATGCATTTAATACATATACTATGTTGTTTTCCCCTATTTATAAGTCCTATAACTACCCAAACCCTTTCATTCTCTCAAATCCCAAAATCTCATCCAAGTTCATCCCCTCCAAATCCTCTCAAGCTTCAAGGAAGAAAACTAGGGTTAAAGCTTCACGTCTCCTTTTCCCTCTATTGCTTTTGGGTTTTGATCATCAAGGTATATAGAAATTCACCAATGGGTTTAATTTCCAATTCAATTTCATCAAATTTGATTAAGGTTTCATACAATTCTCCATAAGTCCTATTTGTTATGATCCAATTGTTTGATTTCAATCTTACTATGCATGATTTGATACAATTACATGTGTTCTAATTGTTTTTATATAGACCCATGCATGGTACATGTTTATGGTGATGAATTTTTAAAGAAAGCTATGAACTTATGAATGGTAATCTATTCATGATTTATGATAAATACCTTTTGGAAACTAAGGTTGCTTTTAAGATAGATATCAAAATAATTGTGAAAGGTTATGTCACATATGCATAAAATTTTGAATCTCACATAATAAAAAATCATGATTGGTGAAAGATTTTCTCTCACATATATGAATCATGATTTAAGGAGCTACTCTATGATGAATTAAGATTGAATTGGTACTTAATTGTGCTTTTCCAAGTATGATGACATGAACATGAATATGACTATTCCATTGGGATTTTAACTTAGAATCGAGAGGATATTGAGAAAGAGGCTCTCTCTTTAGTAGAGGTCGGGTCTCTAGTAGCAATCTCTATGTCCCTAACTAAGTGCCCCACTAGGATTTGTCTTAGAAATACATAGCTAGTGGATCCACCTAAGCTAGAAGTTTATGTTCCTTACCTTGGTAAGTAGGACATCTATTTTTTGTGTGGGTGATAAAAAACAGATTTCATGTTATAGCTCTTTAGGTCTATGTTGGTTAACTGTAAATATCCCATAAAAACAAACTATATTTTCTTCAAAGGCTTAATGAAGCTTTCATTATTATTTTAAGTATGCTTTAACCATGTTCATGATTCATCTTTAAAGGTTTTTACTATGTTTTAGCTTGGTCATGCGTATTATGTTTTCCTTTATGTGCGGTTATGATTATATTTCATGTTTTCATAAATTTCCCCATACTTTGTATATTCCATGTACTTATGCATACTTGTGCCTACATTGTCTCATAATGTAGGTTCAACGCTTCTCCTTCTCTTCTTGCTTGGGGCTAGTCGATTGATTGATCATTGAATACTTGGTGAGTCCTCATGTTCTGAGGATCATGTCACATTTACTATACTTTCTTATGTCTTTAGTTTTTGGACTTTGTACATGGTATATGAGTTACGTCCCAACCACTCTTTTGATGTATTATATTGGCTTGTCAAGACTATGATTTGATTCCTCTCTTATGTCAAACTCTCAAATGATATGAGATTTTCTACTCACACTCTTCTTTGTATACTATATTGTGTTGTATGTATGTCAAGTGGATTCTATAGGGTCTCTCGTGGTATTATACACCATGTCACGTCTAGGGTGTATTTTGGGTTATGAAAAACTTGGTATTTAGAGCACCAGGTTTTAGAAAAAGGTCCTAAGATGTCTAACAAGCCGCATTGAGTAGATCAATTTTGTTCATTAGTGTGAAGCGTGCCACATTTATTAATTGGAGGCTACAAAATTTTTAGGAAACATGTCTTTTTTCATTACTCTAAAGTTGCGCCATAGAATTTATCTTTCTAAAGATCATTCTCCTAAACTTGTTCGATGCTTTACAGGATATGGCCCCTCAAAGAGTTTACATGAGAAGGAATGCAGACGATAATGTGGAGCCCAAGGTTCCTTAAGTTCCGGTCGACCCTTTGGCCGAGCAAGTGACTCATGCCAAATTCCGATCCGCTTTTAAGTGTTGGATCAAGCTATGACCCAAGCTAATAGAGAAGTTGTTTTTCCCATGAACCCAAATATGGGTATAACACCGACAAGGATAAAATACTTCACTAGAATGAAACCCATAGAGTTTCATGGGTCGAAAGTGGATGAGGATCCACAAGAGTTCATTGATGAGGTGTACAAGATAGTAATAATTATGGAATTGTCTACGGTAGAGAAGGCGAGTGTTGCTCAAGTTTGGTTTGAACAATGGAAATGTGAGAGGGTTGTAGATGCAGATCCTCTTGATTGGGAGAAATTCAAAGGAGAATTTCTTGATCGTTCCTTTTCTATTGAGATGAGGGAGACAAAGCTACTTGAAATTATTAATATGTGAAAAGGTAGTATGAGTGTGAAAGAGTATGCTTTGAAGTTTACTCAATTGGCTAAGTATGATCCAACTATAGCTGTTGACTTTAGGACAAGAATAAGTAAGTTTGTGTCAGGTGCTTCCGACTTGGTTGTCAAAGAGTGCCAAACTGTCATGCTTATCAAGGAAATGGATATATCTAGATTGATGGTTCATTCAACATAAATTGAATAAGATAAACTCAAAGAGATGGCAAGGGAGTCGAAGAGGTCATATGTGGATGATGGTGACTTTTCTCATTCTATATCCAGTGGAAAAAGTGGTTATAAATTCTGGCAAAGGTTTTCCGGTCAAGGTTCTTCTGTAGTCGCACCCCTCAGTTCTACAAGGATATGCTGTCTAACCCTAAGCCTCAATGAGGAAATAGTGGTGAGGATTTTTTATGCCTACTTGCACAAGGTGTGGCAAGAAACATGATGGCAAATGTTTGGCCAGCACATATGGTTGCTTTAATTGTGGAAAGAGTGGTCACAAGATGAGAGATTGTTAATTGCTCGCCAATAAGGGAAATGATGGTAGACAAGCTCAGCCTAGTGGTTCCGGTTCTAGTGCACCAAAGCAAAGCATATTTTATGCTCTTCAGACTCGACACATGATCACAAGGGTTCTCTAGATGATGTTACTGGTATGTTGAAAGTCTTTCACCTTTATCTTTATGCTTTACTTGATATAGTTTCTATGTTGTCATTTGTTACTCCTTATGTTTCCATAAGTTTTGATGTTGGTCCCAAAATCCTTTCTAATCCCTTTCATATCTCTACTCATGTTGGTGATTCTATTGTTGCTAAGAGAGTGTATAGAAATTGTCCCTTTTTTGTTTCTCATAGAGTCACTCATGTTGATCTTGTAGATCTTGATATGCTAGATTTTGATGTTATTTTTAGGATGGATTGGATTTATGAATGTTATGCTTCTATAGAGTGTAGGACCAGTTGGTCAACTTCAAGGTTCCGAACGAACCTATCATGTCATAAGAATGGGAAATTATGTTCTTAAGGGTCAATTCATAGCTTGCCTAAAGGCTAAGAAGATGATTTTTAAGGGTTGCATTTATCATCTTGTTTAGGTTAGGGATAAAGATTTTGAAACCCCTATTCTTGAATCAGTTCCAATTGTAAATAAGTTTCTGGAAGTGCTTCCTGATGATCTTCCCAGCATTCCTCCATAAAGGGAAATAGACTTCAGTATTGATCTTTTCTCCTAGATACGCAACCTATCTCTACTCCTCCCTATCGTATAAACCCAGCAAAATTTAAGTAGTTAAAGGATCAATTGAAAGATTTATTAGATAAGGGTTTTATTAAACCAAGTATCTCTTCATGGAGTGCTCCAATGTTGTTTGTTCGAAAAAAGGATGGTTCCCTCCAAATTTTTATTGACCATTGGCAATTGAATGAGTTTACCATAAAGAATACACATTATATTCCTAGGATTGATGATTTGTTTGACCAAATCCAAGGAGAGAGTTACTTCTCTAAGATTGACCTTCGATCGGGTTATCACCAATTGAGGGTGAAAGAGAGTGACATTCTGAAGATGTCGTTTTGAACTTGGTATGGTCATCATGAGTTCTTGGTGATGTCTTTTTCTTTGACTAATGACCCGGTGGCTTTGATGGATTTGACGAATAGGGTCATCAAGTAATATTTTGACATGTTTGTGATTATGTTTATCGATAACATTTTGATTTACTCATAGAGTGAGGATGAGCATATTGAGCATTTGGGGATTGTGTTGCAAGTTCTCAAGGATCGTGAATTATAGGCTAAGTTTAGAAAATGTGATTTTTGGTTGAGGTTTGTTACTTTCCTTGGCCATATTGTCTCTGATGAAGGTATTCAAGTCAATCCTAAGAAATTTGAGTCGGTTAATAATTGGCCTAGACCTTTGTCCGCTTCAGATATATGGAGCTTCTTAGGCTTGGCCGATTAATATAGAAGGTTTGTGGAAGAATTTTCCTCTATTGATCCTCTTTTGATGACATTGACTTAAAGGAAGGTGAAATTCATATGGTCGGAAGCTTGTGAGAAGAGTTTCCAAGATTTAAAGGACAAACTCACTTCAACCCATATTTTGACATTATTGGAAGGATCGAATGGTTTTGTGGTTTATCGTGATGTTTTAGGGATTGGTCTTGGTTGTGTTTTGATGCAACATAGGAAAGTCACTACTTATGCTTCAAGAAAATTGAAGATGGATGAAAAGAATTATCCGACTCATGATTTGGACTTAGTGCCGGTAGTGTTTACTTTAAAGATTTTGAGACATTAGTTTTATGGTGTTCATGTGGATGTGTTTACTGACCACAAGAGTTTGAAATATGTGTTCACTCAAAAGGATTTGAATCTTTGCAAAATGAGGTGGCTTGAGTTATTGAAGGATTACGACATGAGTGTCCTCTATCATTTGATTAAAGTAAATATGGTGGCAAATGCTCTTAGTTGACTATCAATAGGTAGTGTTGCTCTATGTTGAGGGTGATAAGAAAGAGCTAGCTCGTGATATTCATAGATTGGCCAGATTGGGTATTCGCTTGGTTGACTCTAAGGAAGGTAGTGTGATTGTTTAGAACAGTTCCAAATCATCTCTTATATCGAATGTGAAGGCTAAGCAAGATCTTGATCTGGTATTAGTTGATCTAAAAAATTCAGTTTCCAAAAAAGCCTTTGAAGCTTTCTCCCAAGCTGGATATGGTGCCGTTCTATACCAAGAACGATTGTGTGTTCCGAACGCTGATGAGTTGAGAAAAAAGATTTTGACAAAAGCTCACAGTTCTTGATATTCTATTCACCCAGGAGCTACCAAGATGTATCATGGCTTGTGGGAAGTCTATCGGTGGAATGAGATGAAGAAGGATATTGCAGAATTTATGGCTAAATGTCTGAACTGTCAACAAGTGAAAGTTGAGCATACAAAACCGGGAGGTTTGGCTCAAAACATTAGCTTTCCAACATAGAAGTGGAAAGATTTGAATGTGGACTTTATTAAGGCTGTACCTTGCACTTTTCATCAGTTTGATTCAATTTGGGTTATTGTGGACCGAATGATGAAATCTACTCACTTTCTTATAGTTGAGACTTCAGTTTTAGTCAAAGAGTATACCATTCTTTATATTCGGGAAATGATGAGGTTGCATGGAGTGCACTCGTCTATTATCTTTGATTGAGTCACTCAGTTTCCATATCAGTTTTGGAGGTCATTTAAGAAAGGTCTTGGTATCCAAGGGAAACATATCAAGACTTTTAATCCTCAAACTGATGGACAAGCCGAGCATACTATTCAGACATTGGAAGATATGTAAGAGCTTGCGTGATTTATTTCAAGGGTAATTGGGATGATAATTTTCTTTTGATTGAGTTTTCTTATAATAATAACTATCATTCTAGAATTGGGATGACACTATTTGAAGCTTTTTATGGTAAGAGGTATAGGTTTCCTGTAGGTGGTTTGAAGTTGGTGAGGTTTATTTGATAGGGCTCGAGTTGGTGCATGAGGCTATGGAAAATGTTTGACTTAGGTTAAGAACGGCTTAAAGTCGACAAAAGTTTTATGTCGATGTTAGAAGAAGAGAACTTAAATTTAATGTTGATGATTGAGTCTACTTGAAAATTTCACCCTTGAAGGATGTAATGAGATTTAAAAAGAAAGGGAAACTTAGTCGCCGCTATGTGGGCCCATATCAAATTTTAAGGCATACTTCGGAGGTTTATTATGAGTTAGAATTACCTAATGATTTAGCATTGTTATATCTGGTATTCCATATCTCTTTGTTAAAAAAAGTGTGGTGGAAATCCGACGTCCATAATGCCTTTGGAAACCTTGGGAGTTAAAAGAAATTTTTTCATATGAAGAGGTTTTAGTTGAGATTTTGGATCGTCAAGTTTAGAAGTTAAAAAACAAAGAAGTTGCTTCCGTGAAGGTTCTTTGGAGGAATCAACAAGTTGAGGATGCTATATGGGAGGCTGAAGAGGATATGATGTCCCGGTATCCTCATCTCTTTCCTTCCGCCCCAACTCTAGCTTGAGGGTTTAGCTCCTCATGGTTCATTCTTTCAAATTCATGCGTTTTAGTCATTCTCATGTTTCCATATGCATGCAAGTTCATGAAAAACTGGTTTTTGATGTTATGATTTATCTTGGAGTTATTCTCCATGTTCGTATGCATTTTGATGAAATTGCATTCTTATTGGGTTTTAGTTTCCCTCCTACTTTATTCATACTAGTTTGAGTCCCATTCGAGGACCAATGTTCCCGAGGGGTAGATAGTGTAGCACCTCAAAAAAAGTTGGAAGTTGAGTTGAGTTGGAAAAGTTCAGAATAATGTTACATAGATCTGGTGCTATGGATCGACTTGCGGGTCGTAAATCTTCATACGGGTCGTAAAGCTTCATACGGGTCGCTGGAAGGGCCTCGTAGACATTGGGTAAGATTTTTGAAATTTCAAGTTTATAAAGTTTGACCTACGACTTGATAGAATGATCTGTGAATTCAGACGAGGCGTAAATGGCATTCGTAGGATGGATTTGATTGAAGACCCTAGGTCTATGTAAGAGAACAACATGTCATAATTGGTTCTACGGATTGTAAATGGGTTTTGTAGAAAGGTTCTACACTTGGTGAAATTTTGGACTCAAAGTTGAGGACTACAGATGGAGTCAATGTACCGTAGAAAGGTCGACGACTCGTAGAAGTATTTCATGGGAATTAAAATGAATTTTGGGTTTATGAAGTTGGTTCTATGGTTGAACAGTACGGGCCGTAGAAAGTTCTACGGACTGTAGGTCCCAACTGTAGATCACTTCCGCAATTATTTCTTAAAGGTATGTGTCACGCCCCGAGCCTACACCCTGGGCGTGGCTGGCACTCGAAGACTATTACTGGCCCCAAGCAAACCCTTGGCCTGGCTTACTTAACTCAGCGGAAGACAATATGCATATAAATAAAGATCAATAGCACTTAACTGAACTAAATACTAAAATAACTGAGAATGATTAAAGGTGAAACATTCAACTTGGCCAAAAGTGGCAACCCAAGTCTTAACAATAAAAATGATAATGAAAAGACTCAAAAGACTAACATCTGACTGTCTATGAAGCCTCAAAACAACTGAGATGGATGTTGGGACAAACCCCACAACATCCTAATGAACTAACTAGAAAATAATGAAAATAGATCCTCCGGAATGCAAGGAGGCTCACCGACTGACTCTGAACTGCTCACTGGATCAACGATGCGCTGGAATGCCGATCCTAGTTACCTGTGTCTACATCATAAGACGATGTTGTTTAGAAACATGATGTCAACTCTGTGTATATACAAGGATACAACTTAACTCTGAAATGTATGTAAAAATACAATAACTTATATGGGAGTTTCTCTAACCGACAACCATCACATAAGAGGTATAGTGATGATATAACGATCTACCTCATGCTGCCAGCACATCCTATACCCGGCCAAAGGTATAGGACCTGAACTACTAAGTGGATCCACTAGTCTGTTGTGAAAAAGGTTCATCTAAAAAGTATGACCCTTTTCTACCCATGGTGGCTACATGGTTTATGGGGGCTATAAGTTTTTCTGAACTCTCCCCCATATCGGTGCTCAATACTACTCCCAAAATATACTAGCTCTTTATGTTTTAAAAACATACTTCTTCTGTGATTTGAGATTAGTGCTCAAAAACTATCTTGGAAATCTCAATTTCCCTTCTTGTTTCATTTAGAAAGCTATTACTCTTTTCTGAAAACTATCCCGAAGGCTCTTTGGAAATCTCAGTTTCCGTTCTTATTTAAATGTGAAAACATTTTAACCTCTTTGGGAATACATAGTCCCCAAATACTTTTGAAGAAATGAACTTCAAACTATACTCTTTACTCTTTAATCAACTTGAACTTTAAGTCTTACAACAAAGTTAAAATCATTTGCAAAAGACCTCTTGAAATGACTCGAAGAACTTCCTAGACTTGGCTCTTGACTTTCCTTGAATTTGAATTTATGGATTCAAGGTTATGATTCATGTTTCTGGATGATTTCTAGATGTTTAGAAGTCATTTAGAGTAGTTAGGATCAATGGAAAATATCAATACACTTTAAAAGGACTTAAATGGACAGAAGGACGAAAGATGGGTGAAAAATGCCGATCTGGGCGCGTTCCTGGAACGCCGCGCCAGGCCCCAATTTATTGGGGTTCATTTTGGGCGCTCCGCACCAGCCTCCTGGCACTATGGGGGTGCGATGCGCCTGGCCCTCCCCAGGTGTGCCTGACTAGTTTTTCAACTCATTTTCTAATCCTAAATCATTTTGAATCGATTCTTTTTCTCAATACTTTTTTAGATTTAGATACCTAACGAATGTACACTAGAATCTAATTCGAAACAACTCTTAACAATTGCTAAAACATCTCAAGAAAACCCATCAATCACTCTTAACAATTGCTAAAACGTCTCCAGAAAACCCCATCAATCACATGTAAGTTCAAGAATGAAAACAATTCAAGAACACTACTCAAGAACATCAAATTCTAACTCTTTTAGAATGAAAATCGCTGAATTAATCATGCTTGGTG
>NW_006239442.1:42079-44338 GCF_000226075.1 Solanum tuberosum
ATAACTCCCTCATCCGAACTCGGAATCGTGCAAACTTAGCGGCGTTGGAAAGATTAGTCCAAGATATTTCCAACCATATCTGGAAATACACCTAAATCATCCTGAGTTAGGATTTATGGCTGTTTGAAGTTGACCAAAAACTCACTTTAACTAACTTAAAATTTTTCCAGATTTCCTTATATACTTTTCAAAAAATGACTATTTCCAGATTTTTAACTTCTTTCTAGTTGCGAGATGTTACAATATATCCCCCTTGGGAACATTCGTCCTTGAATGAGATTACTCTTACTAGACTTAGGGTGCAACATCAAACTCAAACACCTAACAAGCAAATGCAAACAAAACAACATGCTCACTTATAAATTAGAGAGCACTAAGAAGAAAATTAGTACCTTGGTCTGCATTTTCCCTGGACTCAAAGAGATGTGGATATATTTTCTTCTTATCCTCTTCAGCTTCCCAAGTAGCTTCTTCAACAAATTGGTTCCTCCAAAGGACTTTGACTGACGCAACCTCCTTTGTTCTCAACTTGGGAACTTGGCAATCTAGAATCTAAATCGGAACTCCTCATAAGATAAGTTATCCTTGATCTCAATGTTTTCAGTTGATATGATCAATGAAGGATTGCCCATGCACTTCTTCAACATGGAGATGTGAAACACCGAATGAACCGCTGCTAATTCCTGTGGTAGCTCCAACTCATAAGCTACATTGCCAATCCTTTTGGCTATGCGATAACGTACAATATACTGGGGACTAAGCTTCCCCTTCTTACCAAACCTCATAACACCCTTCATGGGTGAAACTTTCAAATACACCCAATCATCTACTTCGAACTCTAACGTCCATTTCCAAACATCAGTGTAGGAATTTTTGACGACTCTGTGCCATTTTCAACCTTTCTTGAATCACTTTCACCTTCTCCATAGCTTGGTGAACTAAATCTGGTCCTATCAACCCTACTTCATCAACTGCAAACCATCCAATAGGAGATTTGCATCTTCTCCCATAAAGAGCTTCATATGGAGCCATCTCGATGCTAAAGTGGTAACTATTATTGTATGCAAATTCAATAAGGGGTACGTGATCATCCCAATTACCTTTGAAATCGATCACACATTCCCTCAACATAGCCTCTAAGGTCTGAATAGTGCGCTCTACTTGCCCATCAGTCTGAGGATGAAAGGCAGTACTTAAGTTCACCTTTGAACCCAAGCCTTTCTGAAAAGATTTCCAGAACTGTGCAATAAATTGTGCACCTCTATCTGAAATAATGGAGACTGGAACTCCATGAAGTCTTACCACCTCCTGAATATATAACCTGGCATAATCTTCTGCTGAATGGGTAGTCTTTACCGGTAGAAAATGGGCTGATTTTGTCATTCTGTGGACAATCACCCAAATAGAATCATGTTGTCTACGAGACCTTGGCAAACCTATGATGAAATCCATATTAAGCATCTCCCACTTCCATTCTGGAAGTTCTATATTCTGCGCCAAACCACCGGGCCTTTGGTGCTCAACTTTCACTTGTTGGCAATTTGGACACTTAGCGACAAATTCAGCAATGCCCTTCTTCATGCCATTCCACCAATAAACCTCTCTCAAGTCACGATACATCTTTGTGGAACCCGAATGAATGGAATATCTGGAGCTATGAGCTTCCTCCATGATCCTCTCTTGGAGTCCATCCACCATAGGTACACACAGTCTACATAGATATCTCAACACACCATCTCCCCCTTGTTCAAAAGCTAATACTTTTTGCTTATGATTTTCCTTCAATTCAAGCAAAATGGGATCTTGGTCTTGCTTTTCTTTAACTACTGCCACTAGTGATGATTCAGCCCCATTCGTCACCACTATTCCTCCTTCTGTGGAATCCATAAGTCGGACTCCTAGGCGTGCAAGCCTATGCACATCTTTCGCTAACTCTCTCTTTTCTTCATCAGCATGGGCGGTACTACCCATAGACAACCTGCTCAAGGCATCAACAACAACATTAGCCTTACCTGGGTGATAAAGAATACTCATGCCATAATCCTTGAGTAACTCTAACCACCTCATTTGTCTAAGATTAAGCTCTTTTTGAGTGAACACATATTGAAGGCTTTTGTGATCGGTGAATATATCAACATGAACACCATATAAATAATGACGCCATATCTTCAAAGAGAATACTATAGAACCCAGTTCTAAGTCATGGGTTGGGTAGTTCTTCTCATGAACTTTCAACTGTCTGGAGGCATAAGCTATAAC
>NW_006239442.1:44348-46161 GCF_000226075.1 Solanum tuberosum
TTGCCATTCTGCATTAATACACAACCCAAACCAACTCTAGATGCATCACAATACACCACAAAACCTTGAGTACCTTTCGGTAAGGTCAAAACTGGAGTAGTAGTCAACCTCTTCTTCAATTCCTGAAAGTTTTTCTCACAAGCTTCAAACCATTGAAATTTAATTGTCTTCTGAGTTAACTTGGTCAAAGGGGATGTAATAAATGAAAATCCCTATACAAACCTTCTATAATAGCCAGCCAAACCCAAGAAACTCCTAATATCAGTTGGAGATGTGGGTCTAGGCCAATTCTGCACTGCATCAATTTTCTGAGTATCAACTTTAATTCCTTCTCTAGACACAATATGGCCTAAGCATGCCACAGACTCAAGCCAAAATTCACACTTAGAGAATTTAGCATATAACTCCTTTATCTTTCAAAGTCTAAAGAACTATTCTGAGATGACTAGCACGATCTTCTTTATTCCTTGAATAGATTAGTATGTCATCAATGAAGACGATAACAAACATATCTAAATAAGGTTTAAAGACTCTATTCATAAGATCCATGAACGATGCTGGTGCATTAGTCAAACCATAGGACATGACCAAAAATTCATAATGACCATATCGGGTTCTGAAAGCTGTCTTTGGAATATCACATTCCCTTACTCTCAACTGAAGGTAACCCGTTGATGGTAACCTGATCTGACGTCAATTTTTGAGAAACATGAAGCACCCTGAAGCTGATCGAAAAGATCATCAATCCTCGGAAGAGGGTACTTATTCTTGATGGTAACCTTGTTCAACTAATGATAATCTATACACATCCTAAGGGAACCATCTTTCTTTCTCACAAACAAAACCGGAGCACCAAGGGAACCATCTTTCTTTCTCACAAATAAGACTGGAGCTCCCCATGGTGAGACACTTGGTCGAATGAAGCCCTTATCTAAGAGATCCTTTAACTGCTCTTTCAACTCTGCTGGTGCCATTCTGTATGGTGGAATAGAGATAGAAAGAGTATCTGGAAGAAGATCTATACCGAAGTCTATCTCTCTCTCAGAAAGGACTCCGGGAAGATCATCAGGAAAGACTTGTGGAAACTCTTTTACTACTGGAACTGATTGAATAGGAGGTACCTCAATACTTGAGTCGTTAACTCTAACTAAGTGATAGACACACCCCTTAGAAACTAACTTCCTTGCCTTAGGTACAAAATGAAACAACCATCAGGCACTGCTGAACTGCTTTTCCACTCTATGATGGGCTCATTTGAAAATTGAAACTTGACTACTCGAGTTCTACAATCAACTGAGGCATAACATGCATGAAGCCAGTCCATACCAAGAATGACATCAAAGTCTACCATGTCTAACTCAATTAAATCAGCCATGGTACTCTTGTGATTGACGTAAATGGGACAATCACGATAGGCTCTTTTTGCTAGAACAGACTCACCAATAGGCGTAGAGACACTGAATGGTTCACTAAGGTCCTCAGGAATAACATCAAAGTTCATAGAAACATATGGAGTTACAAAAGATAAACTCGCTCCTGGATCTAGCAAGGCATAAATAGTAAATTCAAAGACTCGAATCATACCAGTGACAACATCTGGTGAATCTTCTTGCTCTTGGCGACTGTTTATGGCATACAAGTGGTTTGTTCCTCCGCCAGTACCAGAAGTAGTCCCTCTAGGTGCAGTTCTATCTGGTGGAGCAACTGAAGAAGACTGGGCACTATTGCCCCCATTACCATTTCCCTGCTTGTTCTTTGGACACTCTCGCATGAAATGCCCACTCTGACCACACTTGAAACAACCAGTGGAGCC
>NW_006239442.1:46187-78552 GCF_000226075.1 Solanum tuberosum
TCAATTACCATTTCCCTGCTTGTTCTTTGGACACTCTCGCATGAAATGCCCACTCTGACCACACTTGAAACAACCAGTGGAGCCAATACCTGAGTGGTTCCTACCACATTTGGCGCATGAAGGAGGCTTACTACCCCCTTGCGCCACACTACCTTGAGGATAGGCAGGTTTAGATCTGGAATTCTGACCATTGTACTCACATTTGTTCCTAGGTGCAGGTGCATTAGTAGATGATGGAGAAGGTCCCTTCTGTTTCTGTTGGAAAGATGACCGGTTGGCATTACTCTTTTGCTGCCCGGACTCATTCCCCGCCTTAGCCCTTTTATTCTTGAATTCCTCTCTATCCCTTAGCTTCTCTTCTTCTACCTGCTGCACATAGACTATCAACCTTGAAAAGTCCATGTCCCCAATAAGCATTGCAGCCCGGCCCTCTTTGCTTGATAGACGGGACAACCCAGCAACAAACAGACTCATCCTACTCCTCATGTCCACAAACATTTCCAGAGCATAGCGAGACAGTTGGGTGAACTTCAACCCATACTTATGCACACTTAGAGAATCCTGCTTAAGTGTTAGAAATTCTCATACCTTAGCCTTTTTCAATTCTCGGGGTAAGAAACGTCCCAAGAAAGCTTCCTCAAAATAGGCCCAGCTCGCAGATGGTGCATCCTCAGCTCTACCCCCTTTCCACTGATCAAACCAAGTCCTAGAAACATTCTTCATTTGATAAGCAGCTAGTTCAACTCGTTCAGCATCAGCAACATGCATAACTTCAAACACATTCTTTAGTTCATCAACAAAGTTCTCTGGGTCCTCAAAAGTGCTTGAACCAGTGAAACTTGGAGGATTCATCCTCAAGAACTCATGAATTCTTGAAGTATTATCCTCATTCTGTCTTGCTCCTCTTTGCTGCCCGACCTGATTAGTCACAGCTTGCTTTAGCATCCTAATTGCCTCTCTGAACTCAACATTAGTAACATCCCCTTGAGGTTGTACTTCAAGTGCATTAGGTAACTCTTGCTCCTCAACATTGCATCTAGCAGGATGACCTCTGACAGCTCTTCGTGGAGGCAAGATTATCTGAAACACGCGCAGACACGAATTAGAGGGAAACTTTTTAGAGATAAACGCTAACGCATGAAATGAGTGTGAATTTTTTTTGAAAGAATTCCTAAATGTTGCAGCCTCCTAATTATAGGTGTGGTGTGCTTCATAGATACAACTTCATAGACTCCCTAGGACTCTTGAACTCTGTGCTCTGATATCTAGTTTGTCACACCTCGAGTCTACACCCTGGGAGTGGTTGGCACTCGAAGACCATTGTTGGCCCCAAGAGAACCCTTGGCCTGGCTTACTTAACTCAGCGGAAGACAATATGCATATTAATAAAGATCAATAGCACTTAACTGAACTAAATACTAAAATAACTGAGAATGCTTAAAGGTGAAACATTCAACTTTGGCCAAAAGTGGCAACCCCAAAGGTCTTTAAACAATAAAAAATAGATAATGAAAAGAACTCAAAGGACTAACAATCTGATTGTCTATGAAGCCTCTAAACAACTGAGATGGATGTTGGGACAAACCCCACAACATCCTAATGAACTAACTAGAAAACAATGAAAATAGATCCTCTGAAATGCAAGGAGGCTCACCAATTGACTCTAAACTGCTCACTGGATCAACGGTGCACTGGAATGCCGATCCTAGTTACCTGTGTCTACATCATAAGATGATGCAGGCCAACTGGCATCAGTACATTGAATGTACGAGTATGCGAGTTGGAGTGCTAAAACCAAATAGGCTTGAAAGGGAATCTAAAAGAAACACTTACCTTGACTCTTCTCAACTCATGAATACTTAACTGAACTCATTTCAATATAAAGTAGTTTAAGACAAGTGCAATACAAAGAAAAGTTGTTTAAAAACATGGTGTCAACTCTCTGTATATACAAGGATACAACTAAACTTTGAAATGTATGTAAAAATACAATAAACTAATGTATATAAAAATACAATAACTTATATGGGAGTTTCTCTAACCGACAACCATCACATAAGAGGTATATTGATGATATAACGATCTACCTCATGCTGCCACCACATCCTATACCCGGCCAAAGGTATAGGACCTGAACTACTAAGTGGATCCACTAGTCTGTTGTGAAAAAGGTTCATCTAAAAAGTATGACCCTTTTCTACCCATGGTGGCTATATGGTTTATGGGGGCTGTGAGTTTTCTGAACTCTCCCCCATATCGGTGCTCAATACTACTCCCAAAATATATTAGATCTTTATGTTTTAAAAACATACTTATTCTATGATTTGAGATTAGTGCTCAAAAACTTAACGCAAAGGCTATCTTGGAAATCTCAGTTTCCCTTCTTGTTTTATTTAGAAAGCTATTTCTCTTTACTGATAACTAGCCCGAAGGTTCTTTGGAAATCTCAGTTTCCGTTCTTATTTAAATGTGAAAACATTTTAACCTCTTTGGGAATACATAGTCCCCGTGTACTTTTGAAGAAATGAACTTCAAACTTTACTCTTTACTCTTTACTCAACTTGAACTTTAAGTCTTAAAATAAAGTTAAAAGCATTTGCAAAAGACCTCTTGAAAAGACTCGAAGAACTTCCTAGTCTTAGCTCTTGACTTTCCTTGAATTTGAATTTATGGATTCAAGGTTATGATTCATGTTTCTCGATGATTTCTCGATGTTTAGAAGTCATTTAGAGTAATTAGGATCAATGGAAAATGTTAATACACTTTAAAAGGACTTAAATGGACTGAAGGACAAAAACTCGGTGAAAAACGTCGATCCGGGCGCGTCCTTGGCGCGCTGCACCAGGCCCCAATTTACTGGGGCTCATTTTGGGCGCACTGCAGGCGCGCCACCCCAGCCTCTTGGCTCTATGGGGGCGCGACGCGCCTGGCCCTCCCCCGGTGCGTCTGACGAGTTTTTCAACTTGTTTTCTGATCTTAAATCGTTTTAAATCGATTCTTTTTCTCAATACTTTCTTAGATTCAGATACCCAACGAATGTACACTAGAATTTAATTCGAAACAACTCTTAACAATTGCTAAAACGTCTCCAGAAAACCCATCAATCACATGTAAGTTCAAGAATGAAAACAATTCTAGAACACTACTCAAGAACATCAAATTCTAACTCTTTTAGAATGAAAATCGCTGAATTAATCATGCTTGGTGCGTGGGTGAACTAACCTAACGCTATGTGATCTTGCATACCTTATAGGGATCACCCCCGACGAATTCCGCAAGCCAAACTTCGACGATCTTGAACGTTCTTGTTTTCTCTTCTCCTTTCTCCAAGCCCTAGCGTAAATTCCCAAATTCTAAAACTGACTAAAATCTGATCTGACCCATATTAAACTCCTAAAAAAGGATTAAAATAATAGGGCAATGAAAAGACTAAAATACCCCTTAAAATTCCGGATTGGACATTTCCTTAATCCAACAGCCCAACTTCCAAAGGGCATAACTCCCTCATCCGAACTCGGAATCATGCGAACTTTGCAGCGTTGGAAAGATAATTCCAAGATCCTTCCAACCAAATCTGGAAATACACCTAAATCATCCTGATCTAGGAGTTATGGTCGTTTGAACTTGATCGAAAACTCACTTTAACTAACTAAATTTTTTCCAGATTTCCTTATACTTTCAAAAAATGACTATTTGCAGATTTTTAACTTCTTTCTAGTTCTTTCTAGTTGCGAGATGTTACAGTAAATAGGTCTTTCCTATGCATTTAATACCTATACTATGTCGTTTTGCCCTTATTTTAAAGTCCTATAACTGCCTTTAAATTCCTAAAACTACACAAGCCCTCTCATTCTCTCAAATCCCCAAATCGCATCTAAGTTCATCCCCTTCAAATTATCTCAATCTTCAAGGAAGAAAATTAGGGTCATTCTTCTTGTCTCATTTTTCCTCAATTGATTTCGGGTTTTGATCATCAAGGTATGTTGGAATTCACCAATGGATTTGATTCATCCATTGGGTCCCAAAAGATCTCCAAGTTTCCAATTCAATTTAATCAAATTTGATTAGGGTTTCATACAATTATCTATGGATCCTATTTGTTATGATTCAATTGTTTGATTTAATCTTATTACGTATGATTTGATTCAATTACATGTTTTCCAATTGTTTTCATATGCACCCATGCATGGTACATGCTTATGATGATGAATTTATGAAGAAAGCTATGAACTTATGAATGGTGATTTATGAAAAAAATGTTTTAATAACTAAGGTTACTTTTAAGATAAGCATCAATGAACTTGTGAATGGTTTTCTCACATACGCATGAAATTGTGAATTGTTTTCTCACATATTAAGATACCATAATGGTTAAAGGTTTTTTCACATATGTATGAATCATGAATTAAGGAGATACTCTATGATGAATTAAGATTGGATTGGAAACTTAATTGTGCTTTTCAAGTATGATGACATGAATATATATATGAATATTCCGTTTGAATTTTTACTTAGCACCCAGAGGATATTGAGATGGAGGCTCTCCGGTTTGTAGAGGTTGTGTCTCTACTAGCAATATCCCTGTCCCTAACTACATGCCCTTGTAGGACTTCTGTTAGAAAGACATAGCTAGTGGATCCACTTAAGCTAGAAGTTTATGTTCCTTACCTTGGTAAGTAGGACATCTATTTTTTGTATGGGTGCAGAAAGTCAATTATAGCTCACAAGGTCTATGTCAGTTAACGGTAAATACCCATATAAACAAACTATATTTTCTTCAAAGGTTTTATGAATCTTTCATTACGATTTTAAGTATGCATTGACCATGTTCATGATTTATGATTCTTCTTTAATGGTTTTTACTATAGTTTAGTGGTCATACGTTTCATGTTTTCCTTTATGTCCCCTTATGATCATGTTTCATGCATTTTCGCATATTTGGTATATTCATTGTATTAATGCATATTTGTACCTACATTGTCTGATGTTTCTCTTCCTCCCGCTTGTGGCTAGTTGATTGATTGGTCATTGAAGACTTGGTGAGTCCTCATGTTCCAAGGACCGTGTCACCTTTACTATACTTTCTTATATCTTTAGGTTTTGGATGTTGTACGTGTTGTATGAGTTAAGTTCCAACCACTCTTCTAAAGATTGACTTGTGAAGAATATGATTAGACTTCCGATCTTATGTCAAACTCTCCTATGATATGAGACTTTCTACTTTCATTCTACTTTTGTCTACTACATTGTGTTATATGTATGTCAAGTGGTTTGTGTCTCTTGGGGTCTTATACGACATGTCACGTCTAGGGTGTACTTTGGGTCATGACATATTTATTTACTATTACATCCTCTATATTGTTATGTGGATAATTAATTGAGGAATGATCAGAATCATAATTCTACAAATAAAATCAGGTACTTGTCTTACTATTTTTTTTCACTACAAGCGGAGAAATAAATTATTGAAGTGCTAGATAATTTTATGTTAGAAAAGTTTGTTGGGTGTATGGTAAACATGTGATTGTATATATAATTCTCAAATTAAAAATGTTTTTTTGTGTTTAGTTTTCTGGAAAAAAACTTTTTAGTAAACTATGGAAAGTCAAATAACTATTTTTGCTCGGTTACACTCGATTTTCTTTCTTTCTTGGTTATGCATCTATTGCTTTCCTTCAGCCAAGATGTTGGGAAAAGGGATTTTATTATTTGTCGATCTATTGGAGTTGAGATTCTTCATTTGCTATTGTCGGTAGCCATGTCGGGTACATTAGATCAGTTTTTGAGACATTAGATAATCAACAACCTGAAAGAAACAAAAATTTAAATTTTTTTGTGTGTTGATTGAATATGCAGAATACAATTTGTTCCTATATTTATACACAACTAAAGAAAAGAATAGAACCTTCTATTGTAACTACCATTCCAGCTGTACAATCTTAATTGGCTTTTCTATAACAAACTTTATTCCCTCTCTATGTATATACATTTCAGCTATATGTAAAATCTTTATTTGTTGGGCCTTTTATCCGAATTGGGCTTCTGGCTGGTCTAGTGTAGGTGTAGCTCTTTAGCCAAGATAACATAACCCTTTTATCATCTTCAGACCAGATAAAAGGGTTAGTCTTCTTCGATAAAACCAAGGCCAAACATAAAGACCTTGTTTGTTTCTGTTTTCTTCTTTCCTTTGATGGTGTATCTTTTGCGTCAAATATTTCATTCACTCGTACACCATTTGTAATTTCAACATCCCCCCTTAATATGGAGAGGAGCTGAGTGAGACCCATCTTGCGAAGTAAGGAGTGATGTAAAGGGCCGGAGAGAGATTTGGTAAAAAGATCAGCTAACTGAGCCCTCGATGGAACAAATGAGAGGGCTATTAGTCCCAATAGATATTTTTGACGAACAAAATGGCAGTCAAGGTCGACATACTTTGTCCATTCATGAGAGACTGGGTTGCGCGCAATATGGATGGCATTTTGACTATCAGATTTTACTGGTACTGGAAGAGCGGGGGGAACTGATATATCGGAAAGTAATCGTACCAGCCAAGTTAACTCGGCAATGACCCATCTCAAAGAGAGATACTCAGCCTCAACAGAGGAAAGGGAAATGGAAGCTTGCTTCTTGGATTTCTAAGAAATGGGCGAGCCTCCTAGGCTTATGAAGAACCCACTAATAGATCTTCGTGTATCCTTACATGACGCACAGTCAGCATCAGAAAAAGCCTGAAGGGGAAAAGAAGATGCAGCGGACATGAACAAACCTTGAACATGAGTGCATTTCAAGTAACTCATTACCCGCAGAGCTGCATCATAATGAGAAAGGCAAGGTTGCTACATAAACTGACTAAGAAGCAGAACTGAATGACACAAATCAGGTCTTGTATGCGTCAAATAATTTAGTTTGTCAATGAGATGCATGTATAATGTAGGATCTGACATGATTTTCCCTGAATCTGCAGACAACTTCATAGATGGATCCAAAGGGGAAGAAACTGAATGAAGATGGGAGACATCAAACTTCTGTAGGAGATCTAAGGTATATTTTCGCTGGTTGATGATAATACCTTGTGACTCTCTAAGTATTTCCATGCCTAAAAAATAATGTAGAGGCCCAAGGTCCTTGATTTTGAACTCTAAATGTATAAACAACTTAAGAGCAGCAATTTCGTGCAAATCATTTCCTGTAATAAGTATGTCATCCACATAGAATGCAGTGATAGTGATGAAAGAACCTGATTGTTTAAAGAACAAGGAATAATCATTAAGAGAGGCAGTAAATCTCTTAAAACTAAGATCTCCTGCAAGCTTGGCATACCATTGCCTAGAGACTTGTTTGAGGCCATAAAGAAATTTTCTGAGTCTGCAAACCAAATTAGGCTGAGGTGGATCTAATCCAATAGGGAACTTCATATAAACCTCCTCTTGTAGATCTCCATGTAAAAAGGCATTATTGACATCAAACTGAGTAATATCCCAACCTTTCTTGGTTGCAATATCCAATAAACACCTAATGGTGGTCATTTTAACCACAGGTGAAAAGGTCTCAGGTAAATCTATCCCCTTTTGTTGTATATCACCTCTCACAACCTGGCCTTTCATCTTTCCAAACTACCATCAACATGTTGCTTAACCTTGTAAACCCATTTACAAAGTAAATCTTTCCTACCTTGGGGTAAAGAAACCACATCCCAAGTTTTATTGGATTGTAGAGCTTCAAGTTCAGCATCCATGACATTTTTCCAGCCAGGATATGAACAAGCCTGAGCATAGCTGGAAGGTTCAAAAATGTGAGAACAACTTTGAAGAGTTGCTTGATTGGGGGTAGAAAGAGTATGGACTGAAAAGGAGGGAGGTGTAGTGGTGGAGAAAAACAAGAGTGGGTTACATCAGTAGGAACAATAGAATTGCAGATGTAATCTTTGTCACACCCCTTTACGCGCAAGGCGGCGGAAAGGTTTTTCCAATTTAAGTGACGTTATTGATTTAGGGATTATTTTATTGTTTCAGAGTCGCCACTTGAAATTGAGTTATGGTGTTCCAAGTCACCTTTTTGTTTAATCCCTAATCAAAAGGAAATGACTCTTTTTATGGTCTGCGAACTAGAAATTCGGGTAAGGAAATCTGTTCACCGAGGGGAAGGTATTAGGCATCCCTCGAGTCCCGTGGTTCTAGCACGGTCGCTTTTATTGACTTCTACCTACTTTATATCATTTGGGGATATATTATTTTCATGCCATGACTTGTTTGCATTTTTATTGTTGAACTTTTATTTGGTCTCAAATCGGATGCATAACTGCATTCTCGGCTTTCGACATATAAATAGCTTATGAGCATAATTATTTTCTTCTCTCGAGTGCATCACCTCTATAAGTGATCTTATTTTAGATTAATGAAAGTTATTATATTTTTGGACAAGGTGCGTCATTTTAAAAATATGATGATATTAAAATAGTATTGCGATGAATTTGATAAGTTGATAAATAATATTAAAATAGTGTTGATTAGTTTTAGTGCTTTAAATTTGAATAAGACGCCAAAAACAAATTTGATCTTTTTATAAACACACAACAATAGATTTTACATAATGTAGAATGTTTGAACATTTGAGAGACTTCACAATATTCAATAATGAAAGAATAAAAAATAGTGAAAGGAGAATAAAGAGAAGTATAAGAACACAATACTGTTGGTTCATGATAATCGTCAGAATATAAATGAGCTAGACAATAAAATAGATAGCCACATGCGAAACTAGAAAGGATACTACAATTAACTAGCCACATAAGAATCTAGGAAAGATACTACAATCAACTAACAATATTCAATTTCTCAATTATATTTTCTATACAAAAAAAAAAATCTTCAAATTTATCAAATACATGAAATTTTTGTTAACAATATATATACATTTTTGGGAGAAAATGGGGGCCCCAAAAAAATTAGGGCCCCAAGTGATTGCTTTAGTGGCCTTATGGTTGAGACGGCCCTGATTAGAACACCCACAACTTTTGTAGGTTGTTTGTGATGGTATATGTGTTTGTGTTGATATGAAAAAAATGGGTAAGGAAGAAAAGATGTGAATGTATGATTATTGTTTGAAAGAAGAATAAATAAAATGAAAGTGTTTTCTGTTTTTTCCTTCTTGCTCGTGTAGTATATTGTTCTTTTTTTCTCCCTCTGTGTTTTCTGATTCTTTTCTTTTTTTCCGTTTTTCCTCGTGTAATCTGTTCTCCTTCTTTTTTTCTTCTTTTTCTTTCCCTTTTTTTGTATGTCTGTCTATTGTTCTTGTCGTGTTGTGTGTGTATTTTATGGTGTATAATGTAATGTTGGAAGTGGGGGAAGTGGGGTTTGTGGGTGTGTTTAGGATAGTGGGGGTATGCGGGTGGGGTTGAGTGGGAGAAAATGGGTTAGTTTTAGTTTTTTTTTTTATATTTTATTATTATAATATATATAAAAATCATAATAATAAAAATATTAATTAATTATTTTGAATTAATAAAATATGAGAAAAGTCAAATAGCTAGTCTAAAAAAATATAATTAAGAAATACTATCTTATTTATTAAAATTTAAATTAAAAGAAAACATATATTTTTTGTAGTTTTTCAATCTTTTAAAATAAACTTACTAAAATACGATGAAAAATAAAATATTTAATTTATATATAAAAGCATTATTTATGTACTAAAAATGGTGTAATACCTTAAATTCGGTAAAAAATTACGTGTCTACAATCTTTAAGATGAGAAGGAACTTTTCCAAAAGTAGTTCTAGTGGACCTTCTAAGAGGAGGATCAGGGGTCGAAGAAATAGCTGCTGGAGATGATGAATTGGTAGGCAGAGCAAGTGAGAGAGAAGGAGTATGCAACATTGTATCCAAAGAAGAAACAGGCGAAGAAGTAGGATCCTGAGGAAAATATTGAGAGGGTGAAGGATCAAAATTTAAAAAGATTCTGTAAAAATAAGAGAAACAGGCTGATCAAAATCAAAAGGAAATATATGTTCAATGAAATGGACATCTATAGAGGTGAAAATCTGTTTTGTATCCAAATCCAAAAGTTTATACCCTTTTTTGATTGATAGGATATCCTAAAAATACACAACCTTTGGCTCTTGGCTCAAACTTACTTCTCCCATGGCTGAATGTATTAGCATAGCATAAACACCCAAAACACCTTAAAATTTTGTATGAAGGAACAGTCCTAAAAACTAATTCATAAGGTGTCTTGCCATGTAAAACTTTCGATGGAAACCTATTAATGAGAAAGGTAGCAGTTAAGATACATTTCCCCCAATAAATCACAGGCACCCTTGATTGAAACATGAGTGCCCTAGCAGTTTCAAGGAGATGTTTGTGTTTCCTATTGACCACACCATTTTGTTGAGATGAGGCAACACAAGAAGTCTGGTGAACAATGCCTAGATAATTAAAGAAACTAACACATGCTACACTTTTCCCTAGCTCAAGGGCATTATCTGATCTGACTATTCTGATTTTTGCATCAAACTGTCTTTGCACCATTATTATGAAAGATTGTAATGCTGTGAAGGAATTACTTTTAGTGGCCAACAGAAAATACCAAGTACCCCTGCTATAGTCATCAATTATGGCGAGAAAGTAATTATAATGATTGTAAGTAGAAACTTTGTAAGGTCCCCAAGTATCAACATGAAGTGACTCAAATTTAGATTTAGATTTAATATGACTGATTGGGATAGGAAGTCTAGATTGCCTAGCTTTTGGCAAATCTCACAATAACAATCAAGACTAGAAGGAATAGGAATGAAACTGACATTTTTCATTGATGAAAAGGGTAATGCCCAAGTCTAATGTGCCATAGCTTTACATCAGAAATAACACTAGAGCAAACAGGAAAGGAAATAGAAAAAGGCTGTAAAGCATAACAAGAAACACTAGATTCATTTTGGGATGATTAAGATACAGTTACCTTAAAACAAGACTTCTGAAGATTGGGTTGAAGAAAGTAGAGGTCCTCCTTAGCTTCACAACATACTTGTGGGTTCTTCATAGAAAGGACCTGAGACACTTATTAGAATTGAAAAGGATTGAAAGGCTGAATTGACAACACAACTTATGAATGGATAGTAAGTTATACTTCAAACTAGGAACGTAGAGGACATTATGCAATGTTAAATCAAAAAATAAAGATACAACACCATTATGAGTAATAAAAATAAAATCTGAGTTACGAATATTGATGTTTAGAGGAACTCTAAGATATGATAAAAATAAGAATGAGGAAGGATCAAAGCACATATGTTCCGAAGCACCTAAATCTATAATCCAAGTTTTGGAATTGAACACAGAAAAACAAGAACCAAAATACTTTATAATTGTACCTGCAACTGCATTTGCATTGACTTGTTCTCTTCTATTTTTATTTGAAGTGTTGGTGTTCTTTTCCATTTTCATTTGTGTTAAAGCCTGATTTAAGAAATTGAGTTGCTCCTTGTTAAAATGTTGACAGATAGTATGAGCATTAAGTACTGGCTCTACCTCCTCCACTGTTGCAGCTGCATTTGTCCTTATTTAACAATGGTTTCCCTTCTCATGTGTAAACTGGAAGTCTTCTGGAAACCCTATCAACCTAAAACAGTTAATCTTCAAATGTCCATTCTTTCCACAGTGTGAACAATATGCATTATGATCATATTTTTCCTTTATTCCTTTGAATTTTTGAAATTATTTCTGAGATTTCTGTGGTGTTGGTGAGTTGTTAGGTCTTGTATGTGAATATCCAGACCTGAAATTGTTACCTGTGAATTGTTGAGACTGCCTTCCTCTATACTGATTCATGTTATTTACCATGAAAGATGATGAATCAGAGGGCATGAGAGAACTCATGTATGTCTTTTTCTAATTTTTATCTTGTAAAAGTAGTGAATATGCAACATTGATATCAGGTAGTGGATTCATCACAAGGATGGTTCCTCTAGCCTGACCATAGCTATCATTAAGACCTATCAGAAACTGAATAAGTGTCTCATCTTCCAGAAATTTTTCCATTTTCTGTTTTTCTTCACACACACATACACAAAAACATTTGATGTTTGACTTCAAAGAGTCTAGCTCATCCTAGAGTCTTTTAAGCTTAGTGAAATAATCTGCAATGTTACTAGTACATTGAACTAACCTTCTTAGTTCCTTTTACTGGTAAAATAGTTTGGCACCATTGGACTGCCCAAATGGATGCTCCAAGCTAATCCAATGTTCCCTAGCAGATCTAGAATAGATCACACTATCAGCAATTTCTCTGGAGAGGGAGTTGAGCAACCGTGAAGTGGCCATATCATTGCATCTACTCCATGGTTGCAAATCTGGTGACCCAGCAGCAGATGAACCTAACTTGTTCTTTGCTGAAAGAGCAATGAGAACAGATCCCTTCCATGCTTGGTCTCCTTTCCCATCAAAGGTGTTATTGATAAGGTTCATACCAGGAGCATCTGAATGAGTGAGAAAATAAGGGTGATTGGAATCAATCCCCGGAGTAATAGTACCATTACCACCCAAAGTAGTACTACTATTATCATGGCTTGTTCTAGAATTCTCGACAAACTTAGTCATTGTTGTTGAAGAGGGTTGATAGATTAAAGAAGATGAGAAAGATACTTTATGATTAAGAGTGCTCTGATACCATGAACGAAACAAAAATTTAGAATTTTTTTTTGTGTTGATTGAATATGCAGAATACAATTTGTTCCTATATTTATACACAACTAATGAAAAGAATAGAACCTTCTATTGTAACTACCATTCAGTTGTACAATCTTAATTGACTTTAATATAACAAACTTTATTCCCTCTCTATGTATATACATTTCAGCTATATGTAAAATCTTTATTTCTTGGGCCTTTTATCCAAATTGGGCTTCTGGCTGGCCCAATACAGAAGTAGCTCTTTAGCCCAGATAGTATAACCCTATTTATCATCTTTAGACCAAATAAAAAGGTTAGTCTTCTTCGATGAAACCAAGGCCAAACATGAAGACCTTATTTGTTTTTGTTATCTTCTTTCCTTTGATGGTGTATCTTTTGCGTCAAATATTTCATTCACTCGTACACCATTTGTAATTCAAACACAACCACCAGCTTTCTTCATTCTCAAAGCAAGCAATTTTTCGGCAAAATCAGTTTCGATCGTCTTCTTCTTTGGTGAAAATCAAGAATTTTTTGGTTATTGCAAATCTACTAACGGGAAGGATCTATTTTACTCCCTTAATTTTATAGATCTTTTTCTCCTTCTTTATTTTTTTTGCCTTTTCCTCTCTTTTCACTAAACTGTTCTTCTTGGAAAGTTCACTCCAAACCAAATCCATAGCAGATCTGGCCAGTAAAGACTATATACCAGCAAATTTCAACGACATCGGGCAAGCTCATGCAACTTCAACGACATCCAATAATTTGGTGACTTTCAGCAAGCTCCGTCGACTTCCAGGAAGTATTAACTTCATCCGACGATACCTTACAGTACTACCAGTTTCTGGTGAGATCTCATAATTTTTTGCATGAGTCATATCTAGACAACCAAATCCATTCTTTCTTCTCCACAGAAGTTCCTCCGATCTCTTCTTCAAGTTTCAGGTTCTATCATCCCATATTAATTTCTTGATTTGCTGCAGGTTGCCTGTAGTTTTTAATTTTTAGATTTGTTTCCAAATCTATATGCAGAGTTGGAGTTATATTTTAGATCTAGTTTTTGATATATCTTTCTTGTCTAATTATTGATCTTTTGTGATTAGTATTCTATTGCATATCTATTTCTCTAATTCACTTTTCTCTCGGTCTAACTCTATCCTCTATTTTTTTTTATCTATAGTGACATTATTCCACAATTCTTATGGTTTCTCTTGTGTTAGTATATTGGGTGTACACATGTTATCGATTTGGTTGCTTTTATTCATATATTCATTGATAAACACTCCTCTTGATTCAGTGGTTTTAGTAGATTCCTATTTCATTTATATCTTGTTTAGTTTATGTCATGACATAGACCGTCGTGAGTGTAACAAACTACCAACCTAAAAATTACCCACCACAACATTTTCTAAACCAAGTCAACAAACAAATATCAAGAAACAATCTTGAAAACAACCAACGAATTGAGTCCCCATAAACTCAATCGATACTTAAAACATCAGCAAAAATAAAACTACAAGAAACTGAAGGTTGTGGTACCAAAACTCTAAATAAGTCTAGAATGGGGATGCAACCCCAAAAGCTTAAAAAACATGACCTAATAGTCTAATGTGTTTGCCCAAAAACGTGGGCAGTAATATGTATAAAAACTCATGACAACCTAAAAGAGTAGTTCACCCTTTGATTTGAAGTCAAGCATTCCTTATGTGAGGTCTCGTATTAGCCATAGGAAGATGCCCCATACTCAAGAATAATAGAACAAGTGCAGTATCAGTACACTATGGTTGTGTACTTATATAGGATCACACAGAAAGTCCAAATCATGAATGTTAATAGACAACTACAACATAGTAAACACAAGAAATTACATATACCATAATCATGAATACATAAACTCTGAGTCACAATACCATCAATCAACCAATACCTCGAACATGTCCCACATGATTACAATTGCAAGGACCCGCTCCTTTCATGGAACCACAAATACACATACTTTGTCCTCTCAAGGAATCTACGCACAAACTATTAGTGTACCATTGTGGTAAACGAGCTAACTAAAGTTAGTAGTCATACCAAGTGTGGTACCCAAGCCAACTATTAGTATTAATGTACTGGCTGGTACATAAGCCAACCATCAATCATGCACAATCACAATCATAATGAACAATAACACTTGAAACCATAAATAACATAAACAAGTTCATTGTATGAGATTATCAAATGTCATTCCACATTCTTTCTTATGTTTTCCCAACATGAATTATACATGTGATACTATAAAGTTATAGACATGCATACATATAAAAAATTATACAACCATCACCTACCTCGAATCAAGCCCCTTAAAAAGTCTAAGGAACCCGAGTTTTCCCCTTTTGAAGTACCTTGCTTTTTCTTGGTCTAAAATAATAAATAAATCCAATCAATTAATCAAAATGGCCTATTTATATCCGGATCAATAAAAAATCCTAGACCTAGGCCAATTCATGATCATTCCACCAATAAGGGCTTTCCACCATTAACTCAAGTCAAAACCCTTTCTCAATAGTAATATCCTATATTCTAAGGTTTAAGAATCAATTGATTAGATAGAAGAGTAATGAACTTACATTTACTGATGAATTTTGTGGAAAATGAAGTAGGAACTGCCCTAATTCATCCCTCTCAACCTTTAGAAGATTTATGCATAAAGTAGGAGATTTTAGGTCTTTTTCTATATAAAATCCTAACCTACCCCACTATAGAGACCCTATCATTGTCGTCAGCCCGCTATAGTGCCTGCAAACTCTCGTTATAGCGGTCTAAAGCCCGCTATACCAGATTGCATGAACTTCAGAGGCTTGGAAATCACTGAAAGTCTAATTTTTCACAAGATAGCTTCTTCCCTTAACATCCCAAACTATCCCATTCACGCTAAATTTGATTCCCGCAAGATTGGGTTTCTTAATGTCTTGGTTACTAGAAAATATAAACAAAGACTAGACATATTACCCCTCATATTCCCGGATGACCCTAGACCTTATAAGTCTCAGATTCCATCTGAGATTGGCATAGCCTGACATTTTTTAAGACACTACCCAAAACATTTTTTTGGCTTGATTTATTTCACTATTGGTCTACTCATAACGATTGAGACATGTTGTTACATTCATATTTTCCTAGTAGCTTTGGTGTGTGATGGTAGACTAGGGTCATGTCAATGGTTGAGGTCAGAACTGAGAAGAAGTAGCAGTAAGGGGTTGCGAGTTTTCCTAAGCGGAAGTATGGTCATGTAACATCAAATCGTTGATAAGAGGTCTATTGAGCTAGTAAAGATTTCCAAGAAGAAGAAGATAAATATAACTTACATCTAGGAGACAAGATTTGTAGGTACCAAAGCATGAGAGTGGTGGATGTTAGGAGGATCAATGATAGGATAATGATGATTAAGCTACTCGTTGGTGGGATTAATTTGAATTGCATTAGTTTAATGCACCACAAATGGGCCTAGATGAGGAGGCTAAAAAGCTCTTTTTGGAGGATTTAGACGAGGTAAGCATACCAAATAGCAAAAATATTTTCATTGGTGGAGTACAATGATTCCACTGTATAAGAATGAGGTTGATATCTAACATTGTAACAATTATAGGGGTATCAAATTGCTAAGCCACACTTTGAAGGTTTGGGAGAGAGTGGTAGAGATGAGGGTGAGATGAGAGGTGTCTATTTCGAGAATCAATTTGGATTCATATTGGGGATATTGACTATTAAAGTCATTCATATTGTGCAGAGACTAGTGGAGAAATATAGGGAAAGGAAAAAGTAGCTACATATGGTGTTCATTGACCTTGAAAAGGTCTGTGACAAAATCATGAAAGATGTCCTTTGGATATGTTTAGAAGGTAAATGTGTCCCAATGGTTTATATGATGGTGATAAAATACATGTATGATGGAGCCAAAATTTGGGTTAGAATGGTGGGGGAGACTCGAAGCACTTTCCAGTTGAGATGGGGCTACATTAGGGATCAACTCTTAGCCCTTTCATATTTGCCTTAGTGATGTATGAATTGACGCAATCTATTCAGAAGGAGGTTCCATGGTGTAAGTTATTTGCAGACGACATAGAACTAATTGATAGACACAAGACATAGTTAATGCAGGTTCGAGATAAGTCCAAACTCTAAAGGGTTCAGGTTGAACATGACCAAAATGGAATATTTGGAGTGCAAATGCAGTGTTGCATTGGACGAAGCAGATGTAGAAGTAAGGCTTAGCACACAGATTATTCCTAACAAAAAAAGGTTTAAATATCTTGGGTCAACAATCCAGAGTAGTGGGGACACCATTGATGATGTCACATATTGCATTGGGGCGGCATAGATGAAATGGAGGATTGTCGCTATAGTCTTATGTGATAATAAGGTACCACATAAACTTAAAAGTAAGTTCTACAAAGTGGTGGTTAGATCGTCCTTGTTGTATGGTGTGGAGTATTGGCCTTTTAAGAAGTCACATGTTCAAAATATGTATGTTGTGGAGATGAGAATTTTGATAGATGTGTGGGCAAAATAGGAGTGATAAGATTAGGAATGAGGTTATCTGGGAGGAGGTGAGAGTGTCTTCTGTGGCACAGATAAGATGATGGGAGCGAGACTCATATGGTATGAGCATCTGCAGATGAGGTGCGCTGACATCTCACTAAAGATTTGTGTAAGGCTGGTTGTATGAGGTACGCATAGGGGTAGAGGTAGGCCAAAAAAGTATTGGGAAAAGTTGATTAGACAGGTCTTGCCACAGCTTCAAACAAGCTACTAATTGTCAAAAATAACATATAGAAGAGCACATGCATAACATATTTCAAAATAGATAGTTCTCCAAACTTCCATGAGCCATAGAATCGTAAAATGATTAGCCCCTCATCGCCTTTCTTGCAATATCCTACTAACATAACCAAATTCTAATGGTGGAGATTGGGAAGAGAGTTTACTTTTTTATGTCACATGAAATGACATGTAAATGGATATGCATAAAAAAATTGCATTATTTAACTTACAAAGTCCATAAAATTAAGACGATAACTAGAAAAAGTAGAATTCAAGCCACTTTCTAAGTCCTGAAGTATATGTGTACTCAAAATCTTAACTGCAACGGCAAACCCCATGTTGGTATTCACTGGTGAGCTGTCACTTTCATTGATCCAACCCTAGTAAGCAGAATCAAACTTGTGCACTCCAATAATACCTTCAAATCTGAAGTTCATAGGAGTGATTGGAGTAGTTTTAACAGCACTGGTTGTTGAAGATGATAAAATTGGAGCAAGAGGAGCCTTTCTGGTGGTTTCGCTTATTCCATTCATGAGGATTCAGAAACCATGACTAAACTGAACTACGTTTAGCATTACTCAGAAAGTTTATCTCATGGACTTGTTTGATAATGGACATGCAAAACTGAACTACGTTTAGCATCATGATGTGTCTAAATGATATAACTACAACAACATTTGAAGCAAAGATTTGATGATAAGACCCAATCATTTTCAAATCAGAAACAAAAGGAATTTATGTTATAATATTAAATTAAAAAAAAAGGTGATAACTAGATAGAACGTTAAACGAGTGATACAAGATGCATAGAAACTTCAGAATTTTGCAGCCACCTAGAAAAAGTATTGTTTGATTTCTTCTCTTTCATTGGTTATTGTTTCATAAGATAGCCATTTTATTCTTTATGCTTAATATGAGCTTTATTATTTTCGATATTTCCGTTCAATGTATCAAAATCTAGTATTTTTACTCTACTCTTATCTATAGATTCCTTACTATAAATGATGTAATCTCCTTTTTCTGAGAAATGTAGAGAAAGAAAATACAAAGTAGCATAATTTGTGTGTATTTTTTCTTGCATGTAAATCTAGATGACTTATTACTTAAGCCTTATTATACAAGAAAAAATTACACGCAAATTGTGCTACTTCGTGTTTTCTATCTTTTGGATTACATTTCTCAGGAAAGCAAATTACACCATTTATAGAAAGGAATCTATAGATAACAGGAGCTAAAATACTGGATTATGATACATTGAATGTGAAATTTTGAAAACAATGAAGTTCATAATAGGAATTAAGAAGCAAATGGAGATATCTTTTGAAGCCATAACCAACAGAAAGATGAAGAAATGCAAACACTGCTTTTTCTATGGGTGGTTGCAGGATTCTAAAGTTTCTATGCACATCGCCAGGTGGCTGATCATATCTTGTATCACTCATTTAACGTTCTATCTAGTTATCACCTTATTTTGTCCATTTTATCTTATAACATAAATTCTTTTTTTTTGCTGATTTGAAAATGATTGGGTCGTATCATCAATTCTTTCCTACAAATATTGTTGTAGTTATATCATTTCGCCACATCATGATGCTAAAAGTATATCAGTTTTGTATGTCCAATCTCACACTTGTCCATGAGATAAACTTGATTAAAATTGACATTTTCTATAGATTTCAAGAAACCAGACCAACTTTAGAGATTTTAACATGATTTACTAGTAGAAAGTGTTTATCAGAAGAATCATCTTTCAAAGTAATAGAGTTTGACCTCGTTACTAATAGTTTCTGAAAGTCGAATGGAATCGTCAAGAAAAACCATCAGAAAGGCTCCTGTTGGTCCAATTTTGTTATCTTCAACATCTAGTGATGTTTAAACTACTCCAATCACTCCTAATAGAGGTAGGGAACTGAATATAGCAACTTCGCGGGTTCAAAACTTTTCTTTTAATAAGTTGAGATTTGCGACAAGGACCTTTATTTATTTGATCAACTGTTAGCATTCTTAAAATTCTTATGATCATAAGTGATAAATTTGTTTAACCTTATCTAGTTCATTTTCTTGTTATTTATCTGATTTCATTGAGTTAACTGCTTATCTCGATGCTAGTTCTTATATTCGTTCTTGTTATCTTAAATAATAAGCATCTGGATGTGTGTTTATGCACCTGATTCGTGAAAATATGGAATGTATTTCTCAAAACATGTTATTTAGTTCGTTCTAATAAAGGGATATTTCTCTCGAGTTATGACTTTTCTAGAATTGTCTTTGCGTGATGGATCTTTTTGCTCATGATTCTATATAGTTGACATTCATTTAAGTTCTAATTTGCTAAGTATAGTTTGAGTCTATTTCAGTAACAACTAGCTCATAATGATTCCTACCAGTGAGTTTTGATTCAAAATATGCCTTTATTACTAAATTTGTTCTTTGTTATTGTATATATCCTTTCAATGGGCTATCTTTTTCTTGAACTCATGGGCTGTTTAAGCTTCCTTTTCATGTTTGTTTAAAGTTTGATTTCTCTCACATGCTCATTTTCTCTTAATTCCATGTCTAGTTCGCTTCTCGAGTTTAGTCGTTAGGCTTGGACAAAACTTGTTAGTTTTGCGTAGATTCTAGTGCTAAATTTATCAGAGTTCTTCCTATTGAGTGTGTCTTTAACCATGCTCATTAAAATCTCTTGCATTATCAATATCATTGATTTCCATGTATCAGTAATACACGCGTCAATACACAGTAGAGTTTATAACTAGGATCATTAACATTGATACAATTGATTAATGTACACTTGTATTATTGTGTGTTGGTTGCATTTTGTCACTTGTGAAGAAATGATAAATTTGTTAATTCTTTGGTTTATTATTGGTTGACAATATCTTTGGTAGGATATTTGATATTTCAATATAGTATATGCTTTGGAGAATAATATTAATCATCTTCTTATTCTTTCCCTATGCAAATGTTAATTTATTTTTCATTTGTTCTTTTTACATGTGATATCAATCCGAGTCCATTTTGGACTCCACCCTTGCATATCATTGAGTTGATCCACTTTCGAGTCAGCCTCATCCTATTCGAGAGTTGGAAGCTAAAATACAGGGGAAGAGAAGCTGAATTACAGGTCTAGGAAGCTAAAACGAGTTCTTATACAACTGATATACAGCCTGTATATAGGCTAATACAGGAAAAAAACGTGCATGGATAACCAATATATAGCTAGTGTATACAATAAAAGCCAAAGGCCCAAAAACGATTCAGCATTAGCACCAGCCTGAAAAGGCTAATCTGGGCCCACGTCTATTATTTCTTGGGGAAACTAAGAATATGTCCCACAAAAGCAAAGGGAAACTACATAAATGGATAATAAAACACAAAATAATTATAAGAGCAACTTACAACAATTACTATAGTGTTAGGATTATTAAATGCAGAAACTAAGCAAATACCCCATAAAAGCAAAAACTTACAAACATATATTACAATATATACCCCTAACTAATTTCGCTTAACTGATACTAAATCAGTAGATATATATATATATATATTATTGGTATCTTTAATGTTTCTTGTTCATAAATTATCATTAAGGTTTTTCTGTTCGAGAAATTACTCATTCGTCAATAATACTGTAAGAGTGTGTGTGTGTATATATATATATATATATATATATTGTGATATTAATTAAATTCTTGTTCAGAAATTACTCATTAGTCAATGATACTATGAGAGTATATATATTTTTGTGGTATCATTAAGGTTTCTTGTTCACACCCTACTCATTAGTCAATGATATTATATTTTTGTGGTATCAATAAGGTTTTTTGTTCACACCCTACTCATTAGTCAATGATATTATATTTTTGTGGTATTAATAAGGTTTCTTGTGCACACCCTACTCATTAGTCAATTATACTATACGAGTATATATATTGTTGTGGTATCATTAAGGTTTCTTGGTCACACTCTACTCATTATTCAATATAAAAGTGTGTTTCTTTGAAGATGCCTTAGGTTGCTTGCAGCGTATCACAAACATATGCTGAAATAGGTAAGGACATCATAGAGGACAATATCAAAGAACACAAGAAGAAAAAAAAGGAGAAATAACAGAAGATCACGGCAGCTTACACCAGGTGAAACTAGTAAGACCGAAGAGAAAAAGGGAGATGTCGGGTTAGATGACATTCATAAGGACGAACATGCCAAAGACACAGAGTCTTCAACATCTGAAAAGCAGGTTTTGGATGAAAATAAAAGGAATTTTCTTTTTTCTAGTTTCCTTTTGTACCACAGGGAGAAAAGTAAGTACCATACCAGCCATATTACTCTAAAGGTTATTGTCTCATTGATCTAACACTTTTTTCATTGATCTAACACAACATTGTTCTTGTACTCAACAAAGAAAGAACATGTGCAATATTAGCACACAAAATCCACAGTGTACTGGTAGGATCATCGGCTAGCTTCAAATATACAAAACTTAGTAAAATAAGACAATATACAAATATAGCCACAACTCATTTGAAATGGGTACAAAATGAGTCAAAACTCATATTACCCATTTAAAAGTAGGTAGTTAAATGGGTAAAAGATGCTCATCCATAAAAGAAAGAAAAGTGGCATTAATACTTTTTTTGAGGTGTAGGTGGTTGGTGTAGGGGTTGGGGGGGAGGATGGATGGGATAACTAAAAATAATATTCTTTTAAAAACAAATTATTTTATTGGGAAGGAGAAGGAAGGGGGGTGGGGGGCTGGTAGGAGGAGTTGGGAGTCACCTATTATAATATGGATATCCATATTTACTCATATTATGCATTGGGTAACTCATTTTTACCCATTTAAAATATGAGTTGAGTCGAGCATTTTATCCATTTTTGTTTGACTCATTTTTTATCGATTAATATTCGACTTGCGCTCGTTTTCCACACCTAGCCACAATCATTAATGTCAACATGATTCCATGTCCTCATCATGATTAAACGACCACAACAAATATGCTCAACAACATTACAATAAAAAAAAATTGTTAATTGATGGAGAACAATTATATGTACCAAGTGTGATACCCGAGCCAACTAATAAAACATTTTGTACTAAGCATGGTACCCGATCCAATCGATATATGCAGTAGGGATGTTATCTGTAACACTCCGTATTCTAGAAAGACCAAATATCAGAATTTCAGAAGTTGCAGGTGCTACCAACGGGGACAACCCACGGACCGTTGGTGGGGTCCGTGGTTGGCCACCTCCACTCTATCCAGAAATTTCAAAAAGAGTCCAGAACCATGCCAGGACCTACGGACCGTAGGTGGGACCACGGTCTGTGGTCCACGTCCGTGATTCTGACCCTAGTTCCCAACTCTTTGAAGCCAAAAGACGAGATGACAGGACGTGTCGTAGGTCAATCCACCGTCCATCGGTCAGGCCCGTCGTTGGACCCAAAAGTTTTTAAGTTAGGGTCGTTTTGGTCTTTTCCCCTATGTGTTGGACATATAAACTACGTCGTTTAACCTGTAAACTACGTAGTTTTATTCAGTTTAAGCCGAGTAACCTAGTCAGAACTTATCCTAAGCTATTCATTCACTAGAATTCATCAAGCTTTAGAGCAAAAGAGGAGAAAGAGGCAACCCAAAACCCTCCAAGAAACGCAACAAATTTTCTTCAGTTCCAGCCCCAAAATCGAAAGATTTCTCCGTGAAATTCGTCACTAGGTATGTGGGATTTCACTAGTGGGTTCCTTTCACCTATTAGGTCCCTAGAATTCAGTCAGAATCTTGATTCCTATATCTTCCTTAGACCTAGGGTTTCTAGAACCTTAGATATTAATTGTGATTTAACTATTAAAGTATTACTAATCAGATTATCATATTTTTGTGGAATCGTTGCTTAGTACTTTGCATGGAACTCAGAACCCTAGTTGTGTTGATTCGTTTAGTTCATGAATTACACTAGCTAGGACAGATAAACAAATATACATGCCTCAAATTTCAAATGTTTCATTATCGGTACTTAAATGTTGCATTTTTAGTTAGCATGTCAGAATATTGAGTTATCCAGTATATTTCAGTTATGTTGTATTGTACACATTTCCAGTTAAGAGTAGGCTTAACACCGAGTTGGACTAGGATTAGTCACCCTCATAGTCCCAGAACTACGTGCCCCCATAGGTTCATAAGTCCCCTCAGTTAGGCATCAGATTTAGCGATCACGCCAATCATGCCTTTATACCCCTAGCAAGGTATATTGGGTCCTATCGATAGGGCGTATACATCGGACTCCACGTTCAACTCACGTGATTTTATGTCGGTTAGTAATAGCCCCCACAGTCAGGCTCTAGTGCATTTGACCAGGTTTTCAGATATACTTCAATGTTCCATCTCAGCATGTTATGTACTTGGTCATTGCATTCAAGTTTAGTTCATATTCAGTATATTTCATCATCTTTATCATGATTAGATTATATCATTGCTCAGTACACTTTGTTCAGTTATATGTTTGTTCAGCTTTATCCTATCCTGCATCCTCAGTACCTTTTAAATACTGACGCATACTCTGCGCCACATCTTTTTGTGATGTAGGTTCAGGTCCTCAGCATCCAGATCATATGTAGATCGGTTCCCGATCCATATTTAGCAAGAGTCCTCATACTTCGAGGACAATAGACATGTTTTCTGTTTCAGTCTTTCATTTTAGTTTCAGATTTTACTAAAATTAAGTGGGGGCATGTCCCAGCATCTCTAGTTAGTTAGAGTCTTGTTTCAACCATAGATAAATTCAACTTTAGTATTTTGAGTTGTAGTCCAGTATTATTAACTCTTATTCAGTATTTATATATTCAAATCTATTTTGGGTATTCCCCATCATTCAGTTTATCTCATGTTTTAAGCTTCTGCATTGTATCTTTAGTTCAGTTGTTTAAGTATGCTTGGGATATGCCAGCGCAGGGTTAGCTTCGGTTCACTCGTGATCCTAGGTCCCGTGTTTACGTCAAGGGGGTAGCCTCGGGAGGTGACATTATCTAAGCCAACCATGAGATATTATGTACTAGACGTGGTACCTGAGATAATCAAGAGATATTATGTACCAGACGTGGTACTGATGAGTCCGAGATTTTGACTCATTTAGGGCCTTGTTTTGATAGTATTAGTGTCCTTAAATGCCTAATTTGTACTCTAAATTGATGTTAAAGTTTTGATTTGCAGCTATGAAGGCTAAGGAGCAAGGCAAGGACATAACCGGACAAAAAGGAGCTAACAAGCTGAAGAAGTGAAGGAGAGTGATCCTGGTGATCACCAAGACCACTCGGTGAACCACCAAGTGGCTCTTTAGTTTCGCCTAAAGTTCCAACGTGCCAGCCTTGGGGAAAAACCAAGTTGGCGACAGAAATGGGTAATTGGTGAATCGTCGATCCACCCCGCGACAACCGCCCAAAATTACAGAACCTGAGAGGCTGATAACCAATTCAGAATGGCAATGGAAGGGAGCAAAGGGCGGATCGCCAAATCCCTCGGCGAGGCTCGACTTATTCCGCCAAATGTACTTTCAGGCCAAAAAGTGGGCAACTATAAATTGGAATTTAAAAGAAAATTTAAGGAGATCCCTGAGTTCCCAGAGAATTCTGATCCCCAAGTTTTAGAATTAGAGTTTTCTCTTAGGTTTTGAGTTCTTATTGTAGACTGATGAGTCCACAAATTGGACTCATTTAGAGCTATATTTTGATAGAATTAGTGTCCTCAAATGCATATTTTGTCTCAATATCTAATGAAAACCCTTAAGTTTCAGGTATTTGGAGTTTGAGGGAAAGCATGGACACTACTTAGAAAAAAGGAACAAAAGCAGCTGAAAGAACGAAGAAATGAAGATCTGAGAATCGCCGAACCCATTCGGTGAGTCGCCAAAAGGTCTTATCCTCACCTTTTGTTCCAGTGTGCTGAGCCCTGAAAGAAAGGATCAAATCGGCGGTGAAAAGAAGCAGTCGGCATGTCACCGAGCAGTTCTGCAAAGTAGTACTATGTCACCCAATGATCCAAAACACGACGATGCTGAAGGATAGAGCAAGACGGCGATGAAACCTACCAAAGAGCAGATCACCGAGTTGATCGACGATTTCGACTAACGACACCGCATGATCCGCTGTAGTATAGATTTTTGAAAACTATAAATACTCGTTGAGAGTTGTACCTTAATATCAGAGTTTTAATATAGAATTTTTAACGTAGAATTTTGAGTTCTTGGTTTGGAGAGGGTTTTGAAGAACTTGAAGATTCAAAGGGTTTCAACTCCAAGATTTTGGACTTGGGTCTTACGGATTCTTCACTCTTGCTTGTTTTAAGACTTAATCTTGCATACCCATTGATGGAAACTAAGATTGGTATAACTTTTTATATCTTTTACATGTCTAGCTAAAACCCCAATTCTTGGGGTGTGATTTTGTAAGTATGGGTTAGATTATCTGTTGGGTCTTGCTTGTTGATGATTTATTTGTTGTTTAGATGTGATTTCGTTTAGTAGTTGTGGTGGAACTTAATGAAATTGTAATTGCAAATATGATTTCACCTTTGTGATTTCGGCTTGCGAGAGAGAGAGGTCGTAAAACTAAGACTACTAAATTGATGCTTAGTGGGATTGGGTCAACATAAGGTTCAGCTCAAGAGAGTGAACCCTAGTCCTTCTCCCACACACTCAGCTCGAGAGAGTGAGTGGGCTAAGGCAGAGGTTGTTCTTCATGCGGCAAGTCGGTGTTCGAGAGAAACCGAGTTGATACGGGGTAAGTTGCTCGAGAGAGAATTTACCCCTACTATAGTCTAGCCTAGTCAAAAATAGTCAACGAATTTATTGTCAAAAGCATGTACCCAATAGTTTAGTTTATCCCGTATTCCTATCACATCCCAAGAATCCCGTCTCCTTGATTAGTACTCTTTATATTCTTATTGTTTTTATTTACTTGTGACAAACCCCCATTGATAATTGATGCTTGCGTCACCCCTTAGATTTAACATGTTTATATTCGATAATGTTTTTAGCTATGACTAATTAAAACTTAATTTTATATTTCTATTAATTCTCAAAACCACTCCCTTGCGACTCGACCCCAACCCTTGATTGGGTTACTTTACTATTGTATGATCGTAGAAACTTGCATTGGAAATTGTGTCTTGATTACGCAAACATCAAAATGGCGTCGCTGCTAGAGAGTGGTGTTACGTGAAATTTTTTTGTTAAGACAAATTTGGCTTTTGATAGTTGTAGTCTACTAACTTTATTTTTAGTTTTGTTTTGCTTTAAAGTTATTGATATAGGCAGATACCCTAAACATGGCTGAGGGAAATGGTAGCAATTCAGCTGAGATGAATCAAGAAGTCGAGAGGGACTTCAATTTAACCGCACTGGTAACTCAGCTAAACGAGTTGGCCACCAAAATATCAGAGGTGGAAAACTAGTGCAAGAGCCAAGGGAAGTACATACCCCCTCATGAGCGGAAACAATCTAGAGACAGAGAGAATAATCGTGTCAAGGACACACTCCAAATCATTCTCCAAAAGATCACCAAACAAGATCGAATGTTGGAAGAGATGAAGGAGTATATTGAAGTGTTGAATCAAATGATTTGCTTCCATTCAAGATCGATCCAGCTGATCAGGACACTCATGAGTTATGCAGTGCCTCCGTTTCACTCAAATGAACTATTGGGGTTACCTAGTAACACTAGAACCAACCCCACCAATGGAGAGTGAGTAAGGATAAGCGTCATGCCATGACGTTAACTAAGGCACTTCTTGGGAGGCAACCCAAGGTTTTAAATTCATTTGTTTGCTTTTATAAATAATGGTGTGTTAGTGGTGCAGGTTTAAATGCTGAAAGTGTTTGGAAAATGCATATTGGCGAGTAAAATGGTCAGTCGGCGAATCTCTGAAATGGTCAGCATGCCCGATTTGACCCCCACGTTTGACGCCACACAAGATTAACTAGAGGTCCTATAAATTTTGGCGAGGAAACTAAAACATTCGGCATTTTGCCGAGTGATTAGACGAGCTTGACTAATGTCGCCGAGTGGGGGAAAACTGGACGATTTTGCAAGCCAAAGGTTTAAAAGTTTGAACTTCATTCACTTTCCCTCATTTCTTATCTACCTAAACTCATACCTGCACTCTAGTTTCTATATTTCTTGCACTTTTAGAGTATTTTGGTTGGTTGATTTGTGCTCGAAAATGGATTACAATGGTTTCTAGCATCTCAACATCCATTTGATAGGCATAAAAGGTTGACTTAAAACCCCGCGTTCATTTTGTCAAAATTATACTCATTTTCAATCTGTTAATCTTGTCGAACTCTGTTTGGCCTCTCTGATTGGATCGTATTGCTTAATTGCCTATTCCTAATCAATAACTCTTGCTTGAATGGTCAAAATACCGCCTTCTAGTGCGTTAAGTTAAATTAATTTGCAATAGGGAGTGCTTTTATGTGATGGATCTTAGTCGAATTTGTGATGTAGGTGCTTATATTGCATTTTCAGGGGTTGCGGGGCTGATTTCAAAAAGTTGGGTTGATAATAGGCACGACGAGTCGTTTCGGCGAGCTGAGACGAGCTCGTTGAACCACTCAGTGGTTCGCCTAGTTGCCCTACCTCGCCTTTGATATCATGCTTTATGTTTTGTGGCTTATGTACCTTGTCGCCAAAAGCACTCGGCGACTCACCGAATGTCTTCTTGTTTGCCCTTTGTCTGCACCCCTGACCCCTTCCGCACTTTAACTTTCAGTGGACACCCCTTTCTTCACCGAAAGTGTCCAGCGACTCGTCGAACTGCTATGTCTGCCTGTAGCTGATGGTCTTCGATTTTCTTATCGAATATTTTCTAATTTTATCTCAAGGCTTTGCAGACATGGCCAGACCAAAAGTTGCAGGAAGAAATATGCCACTTCGACATATAAAGGCACAAAACTCCAGAAGAGATGCAAGGACGACAGATCACCCCAAAAAAGGAGCGAGAACAAGAATGCCAGTTCCAGTAGAAGGATTCTCATTGAACCTAATGTCCCTTTGTGGGCTCGAGGTTTCATTAACGCGATACATGCCTTTGGAGTAGCTCACAATTTGGACAATATGGCTAAGGCTAATATCGCTGCAGCAACTGAGGCAAACGCAGACAATGAAACCAGAGTCAGAATGACAACACTCCAGGCACTGATGCCCAAACAGATGGAGCAACTACTTAGACAGGATCCCCTATATACCTCCCTCTCTGTCTTTCTTTATTTTACCTTTCAGATTCTGTGTTATTTGCATTTGAGGACAAATGTTTTTGTTTGTGGTGGGGTGAGGCCCACCTTTGTGTGCTATTTGTGAATCATGTTTTGTTTGAATATTTGGGTTGTTCTATTTTAAAATTGTGTTTTATACACTGTTTTGTAGAGGTTTGAGCTTTTGGCTCCATGTTTTAAATTGCAAAATGATTTTAACCCTTCCGGAAAAAAATTTGCCATCCTTTCTGTGTTGAATGTGGTTGTTCCTTTACAAATTTGAGTATCGGTTCCTATCAATACTGATGACTTGGATAGTGCTTATAATCGAACTAACATGAATGTGCGGCTACAATGAGGCCAAATGGTGTTGCATAGACAATATGTGAATTCTTTGCATCTCGTTGTGACTAGCCAATGATCGAATATAGTCTCTTGTGATGATTGTTCCACACTAGCATAAGTGTGGAGTCTTGTTTGACTTATAGTGTCAATGCCTAGTATTATGAGCTTACCTGTGAACTATGCATAATGGATCCTAGAATTTTCCCCGTTGATCCGGTCAACTAAGTGATGCTATTTCTTGATATGATCTTAGGCAACTTCTAAGAGTGTGAGGCAATTTGATATATACCTCTTTTGTGGCCTACTTTGTGATTGTGTGAACCGCTTTTGAACACCCCTTGAGCCTTACCTTTCTTTGGAAGAAACTTGATGAAAACTAGACCTCTCTTAATCCACTACCTATAATCCTCTTTATTTGTGGTTGGTTGAATAGCCAACTTAAGCTAAAAGCCTAAGTTGGGGGTGTAGTGAAAAGAAAAGGGAAAGTCAAGAAGTGCAAGAAAAGTCTCCTTTAACACATGGTATTGAGAAAAATGGAACCGCTCTCTCTCTCTCTCTCTCTATATATATATATATATATATAAAATAATGAAAAAAAGAAAGTTGTGGAATAAAGTACAACCCGGTGTTCGAAAGAAACCGAGTTGATTCAGGGGAAGTTTCTCGAGAGAGAATTTACCCCCACTATAGTTTAGCCTAGTCACAAATGTTCAACAGATTTATTATCAAAAGCATGTACCTAATAGTTTAATTTATCCCGTATTCCTATCACATCCCAAGAATCCAATCTCTTTAATTAGTACTCTTTGCATTTTTGTTGTTTTTGTTTACTTGTGAGAAACCCCCATTGATAATTGACGCTTGCGTCACCCCTTAGATTTAACATTTTTAGGAGAGGTGACATTGTTCAATTAAGCTGGTGTATGGTGTTTTTCATGAGTTCTCTCTAGCTTCAGGGCTAGTAGCAAATGCTAACAAGAGCTCCATTTATTTTGGAGGAGTGCCAAGGGATACACAATTAGAAATCCTACAAAAGTTGGTCTTCTCACAGGGGTTACTACCTTTTTAGTACTTAGGTGTTCCCCTGAGTACTAAGAGAGTGTATATCCTACAATATCAGCCACTAATTAATAAGATAATGCATAGTGTTCAAAGTTGGACTTCCACGTTTCTATAGGTTTCTATCTTATACAAGAAGGGCTCAGCTGATTAAGAGTGTGTTGTTTTCCATCCAAGTGTTCTGGTCCCAAGTGTTCATAATCCCAAAGAAAGTGATTAAATGTATAGAAACAATATGCAGAACTTTCCTATGGACAGGAGGTGTGGATACTTCTAAGAAGGCATTAATTGCATGGGAACAGGTGTGCAGACGTAGGACAGCAGGAGAACTCAATATATTGGATGCACAAATATGGAATAAGGCTGCAATAAGCAAAATGTTGTGGAATCTGTGTGTTAAGAAAGATAGATTATGGGTGAAATGGGTACATCAATACTATGGGAAACAAGGGACCTTATGGGGTGTAGAAGCACCTCAAGCTTCTTGGATGGTGAGGAAAATATTACAAATGCATCAAGAACTTGAAACTATTGGATGGAATAAGATGTCTATCAAGTAGATGGACAGGTTCTCTATCAAAAATATTGTACAAAGCTCTGATGGGAGAGTATCAGAAGGTTGAATGGAGAAGACTAATCTGCAATAATGTCGCATGCCCAAAGTAGAATTTTATACTGTACTTAGCACTGCAAAAAAGGCTACTCACAAGGGATAGACTGGTTGCATGGGGGTGCGTAGAAGAGGTGATGTGTGTGTTGTGTGAAGCTGATAATGAAAGCCATAATCACTTGTTCTTCCAATGTATGTTCACAACTCAGGTGTGGCAAAAGATTTTGCACTGGTTAAATATTCAGAGAGAGGCTCGAAGATGGGATGATGAAGTGTTGTGGGCAAATACTCACTGCAAAGGCAAACAAGCAAGAGCTAAGGTGTACAGGATGGCAGTGGCTGCAAGTGTTTATGTTGTGTGGAAGGAGAGGAATCAACGTATCTTCAAGCAAATAATCAGAACTCCTAGAATGTTGGTGAGGAAGATTGTTCAAGAGGTGCATCTACGAGGAAGAAAATGGGCAAGACTTGATCAGGTGTTCCAATTCCTGAATGCCTATCCTGTTTAGTGTAAAGCAGTTTGATTGATGATGTTGCTAACCATAGTGAAAGACTTGATAGTTAAGATTGAAAGCTAGTTATTTGATGCAAGTCTGGGGGATGTCCAACTTGCTTTTCTGTTATGTAATCCTACTTGGTAATAATATCATTTATTTACCAAAACAATATATATATATTCGATAATGTTTTTATCTATGACTAATTAGAACTTAATTTTATTTTCTATTAATTCCCAAAACCACTCCCTTGGGACTCGACCCCAACCCTTGGTTGGGTTACTTTACTATTGTACGATCGTAGACACTTAAATTGGAAGTTGTTTCTTGATTACGCAAACATCATAGACTTTGAGGATTTTCAAGCTAAATTTTGAGGATGTGCAAGTGGGTTTCTGAATTTCTTCAACTTGGACCATTGTAAAGACTTGGGAACCTTTACCCAGATCATGACTAATGTATTTGGTAATCGTTTCTCTATTTTTATGATGTGTAGCTAAAACCCCAATTCTTGTGGTGTGATCATGTGATTATGGGCTGAATTAGCTTATGAGTATTGTTAATTACTGATTTAAATGCTTAATTGAAGTGGGTTTAATTGATAGTTGTTTTTAAACTAAGAATTGTAGTTGCAAATGCAATTCGAACTTAGAATTCTTGGCTTCCTTGAAAAAGAGGTTTTAAAATCAAAGCTTCAATTGATGATTGTAGTTATTGGGTTGATATGGGTTTAGCTCGTAAGAGTAAATCCTAATCTCGATTCTACCTATCTAGCTCGAGAGAGTAGATGAATTAAGGTGGGGGTTATTCTTATTTGGTAAGCTTGTTGATGTTCGAAAGAAATCAGTTGAATCGTGATAGTTGTTCGAGAGAAAACTATCTCAACTATCTCGATTACCAAATACAAGGAAAATATTTTCCTAGAATTTTTTTTCTTGGAAAACAAGTGGATTTTGACTTATTTTCTCATGTTTGGTTGGTGAGTAAAAAATAATTTTTTGGAAAAGACTTTTTAGTGTTTGATTTATGAATGAAAAATGTTTATGAGAAAATATCTTTTATTTTTAATAGAGTTGAAATAATTTTTGAAATTGAAAATATTTTTTAAAAACAAACTAATTTTTTTTTGGGGGGGGGAGGGG
>NW_006239442.1:80594-106382 GCF_000226075.1 Solanum tuberosum
ATATTGATACCAATAATTTATGGCTGTTTATAAACAGGGTTGCGGAATATTTTAATCTGTTTTAGCTTGCAGATTATGCGGTGAGAACTCTATTCTTTTTCAATATAGACAAAGTATTTTTATACTCAAAGTATTCTTGTATTCTATACATCTTCATATCATGTATTGAAAAAATTAATGCATCATAATGCGTATTTCTATATACTTGTTCCATTTCTAAAATTGCTCTATCCATATGAAATAAAGCTTTTTTATGCTTCCAAGCTCTTTTTCTTATGTTACGCAAAGCTTGCTGGATATTTTTCATGTTCTTTTTGATATGATATGCAAATAGCATGATTGTTGTCTTTCGACATGATATGCAAATAGCATGATTGTCCTTATAAAATCTTAAATTCCCTGTAGGTACTAAGTATTTTCTTCTTATGTCAGTATGTATATAGTGTATTTGTAAAATTATAATATGAAACAAAAGTTTGCGTGTATACCTTCCTTCTCTTTCTTCGATGAACAGTCCTTATCACATCCGCAGAAGTTCTCCCTTCAGGCCATGAACAGTTTTTCGCCTTAACAACCTCGGTTTTACGGCTACTTCCTTACTGTTCCTCCCTAAGGCTGAAGATCGCAACCTTCACTTTAAGACTATTTATGGAATTATAAGGAGAGAGGTATAGAAACTTAACTGTTTATTTCATATCATATTTTTACATACACACTACTACTCACAACATAATTAAAAAATACTTTTCCCTGGCGGGAGAAGTACTACTCACACATACTAGAACTCATACTTTGGAAGGTACCTAACAATTTTCTAAGATTGTTTTTCTCTCGGAAATTGTAGTCTGCCTCTCTAATATGAGGTTCCTCTCCTTTTATAGATATAAGGAGGGACTTATTACAAAAGAAATTGTTTAAGGACTTCCTTAAACTCCTCTATAATTATCTTCAAGTCCTTGCTTTTGAAGATTCCTTTGAGATAGATAATGGACGCTCCATTGTCTTCTTCTGAATAATTGGCCGACATGGGACCCTTCTTTTTGCTTTTGAAAAGAAAAAGATTCTTTTTCTTTGATGTTCTATGACGTAAGTGCTTACGTCTTTTTATTTGTCTTTTTTCATGCTACATCAGGTATGGGTATGAGCATGATCATGGTCTAACATTTTACATGCTAGCTTCCAAGTTTCTTCTGTGGCTCCCAGCCTGTGAAGTTCGATGTCTAATATTCTCTCTTTGAGTTCATTAGATTTGCCTTTTCCTTTGGTAATCAAGACCCAATCGCTGTCTTGATCGATTACTTTACAATCTTCCTTGTAAAATCTGGTTAGAATAGCATATAAGGCTTTTATTCCTAATGCCCTTCTTGTTTGTATCCATTTTTTGTTAAGATGAGGGAGCTTTTTATCAACTCCAGTGGCCTTAACATTAAAATCTTTAATTTTCTCAACTGTAATATAGTTAAGAGTAGGATAATAAGCTTGCAAATCCTGGCATTCCATTGCTATGCTGTAGAATCTGCAATAAACTCCATTGCTCTGAGCAAAGTTTTTGATTGCTTCGAACAATCTTGTTGGTAATTTGGACAATTCTTTAAGATCAGGTTTAGTATAAACGCGATCCAAATAACCAAATTCGAATAGTTGAGCTGTGAAGCCCGGTATTCCATTAGGAAAAATTGATATCCTAGGAAACAAACTCGTTGTTCCTAAAACACCATATGTTTCTCCGCTCTCTTCTGGGAGATTGTAGATGTATCTAGTGAATGTTAGATACTCTTCTTCTTTCGGGTGCTGCTTTCCAACCTGAAATGAAGAGAACACTTTAGTTCCAGATGGAACTTGGTTAGTTCTGCTTTCTGGTTTTCCAGATATAATTTTTTCAGCTTTTGCTGAGGATGAGCCTATGGCTTCGTTTTCTCGACTTTTTTCTTTATCTTTCGATTCAGAAATTGGCATATTCGAGTTTACCGTCGAGATGTTTTTGGCACTAGGTGCTAGTGGGACATCTCCTGCCACTTTGTTGGGAATAATACTCCCTTTCAGATTTGAATTCTGTACTGGACGTGTGTCCAGGTGTTCACAGAGAAGTATGAATTCTCTCATGGTGTCAGCTTGATAAGTACTAAGCTGATCAATTTCGAATTGTAACATTCGTGATTGCTCGGATAATTTTGATAAATCATCTCGAATTTTGAATAGCCTTTGGCTTTTTTCGTCAATGGAATCATCCACTGTCTTCATTTTTTCATATATCCTATCAAGTAGGATTTTTGTCTGATTGTCCATATTGGACGTTCCTTGAGATACAATCTGCAAAGAAAAATTATCATTTTCCTTTAATATATTCAATTGAAAATGAATAAAAAGATAATAACACTTGCCATCTGTGCAATCTTCTGTATTGCGGTTCGGATGGTAATTTATTGAAAATTAGCCCTGAAACTTGAGTATTATCAGTTCTAATGATAAATTGTTTTGATAAAAGAAAGGCAGAAAATTTTCTGATTCCTCTAACAATTGCTAATAATTCCTTTTCATTTGTGGAATATCTTGTTTCTGCATCATTAAATGTACCGCTTGTGTACCTGTAAATTTCATTTAAATCGGTTTGCAATAATGCTCCCCAATGATAATCAGATGCATCAGTTTGTAAAACTAGATTATCCTTTTCATCTGGTAATCTAAGTTTAGGCAACTTGGCACATTCTTCTTTTAGACTTTTGATACACTGTGTGTGTTCTTCTGTCCATCCAAGTCTATTGGATTTTCTTATTAGTTTCTGCAGTATATTCCTTTTTTTTGCTAAATCGGGAATAAATTCTCCTGCATAATTTAAACAACCCAGAAATCTTTGGATTTCTTGTTTTGTTGTTAGTTTATCTGGAAACTCCACTATCTTTTTTGATATGTGTGATTGGAGTTCTATTCCATTTTTTGAGATAATCATTCCTAAGAATTCTATTTCATTTTTTATTTATGTCAGTTTTTTTTCTGGCTTAACACAATTCCATTTTTTAAACAGATTTCTGAAAATTCTTTCAGATGTGTTAAATGTTCTTCGTATGTTTTAGAACATATTAAAATATCATCTATATAGACGATAAGAAATTCTTTTTTAGAAATTTTTTTATCCATTTTTCTTTGGAATATTTGTGGTGCATTCTTTAACCCAAAAGGCATGACCAACCACTCATAATGTCCATTAGGAGTGCTAAAAGCAGTTAACTGAACTGAGTTTTCTGCTAGTTTTATTTGCCAAAATCCACTTTTACAGTCAAATTTTGAAAAATATGTTTTCCTTTTGCAAGGTTAATAAGATTATTCTTATTTGGGATAAAATATCCATCAAATATGCAATTTTTATTTAGCTCTTTATAGTTTATTACCATTCGAGCTTTTCCTCTTTTTATTTCAGCATGGTTTCTTACCATAAATGTTGGGCTACTGTGAGGACTTTTACTCATCCTTATTAATTTTAGATTGAGTAATTCTTTGATTTGTATTTTAAATTCAATTTTGTCATCTTCGTTATAGAGCATGGGTTTTACTCTAATGATTATACTAGGGTCTTTTAAGGTTAAAGTTGCCCTTTCATGATTTTTGATTCCATTTTTCTAATGGATTTTCTCCATAAGATTTCTGTAAATTCTCTTTAATTTTTTCTAAATTAAGACACTTACAAGTTATTTTTCTTAGATTTTCTAAGTATTTTCTTTTAAAAATTCCATTATCTTTTTCTAGATTGTAAGGGTTTTGTTTTCTTGGGACTTTTATGAAATGTCCACAAGGAGTTTTTAAGCTTATCATATATATAGATTGATGATAATCTTGAAATTGTTGTAGAAAATCATTTCCTAATAACAAATCTGTTTCTAGTTTGTCATAGGCAAATAATTTATTTATAGAAACAATTTTTGATCCTAAAATTATTTCTACCTTTTCTTTTGATTTTGAAAGTTTTTCTTTATCTCCTGTGATTCCTATCATAGAGATATTATTTTTATTTAAATCCCAATCTTTTATTAGGAAGGATTTCGCTAGACTTGCTTCAGATCCATTGTCTATTTGACAACAGGTTGTTAATTTTGTATCATAGAAGGTTATTTCTATGAAAACAGATACTTTGAAAATTGTTTCTTTTGGCATTTTTATTCCTTTAGAATGAAACAAGTTTCTCCTTTGTATATGATTTCTATACCATTTTTCCAATGCTATAGTCTTCTAATTTATTTAGGAATAGATTTCCTAATATTATTCCTTGATCACTTTCGTGATTAGTGATATAACAGGGTACTGTTATTCTTATGGTATCGAGTTGTATAGGTAGATTTACCATATTTTTACAACTAAAGTTATTACCTTCGAAGGTTTTATAGGTATAATGCTCTCCTTCGTAAATAGGTAATCCATCTATTAGAACACCTTTTACATGGTTAGCAGTTGCTCCTGTTTGTATCAAGATTTCTTGATTTTTCCATTCTGTTCCATTGAAGATTCTTCCATTTATTTTTGTTATATTTGTAGTTTCAATTCTTTGCGAGTATCTATTGGATATACTCTTTCTTATTGAATTTCTACTATATTCTATTGAAAGTCTAGGATTACTAGTACTTCCTATTTCTTGTGTTTTTCCAAATCGAATTTCATATTCATCTGGAATTTGAGCTTGTTGGATTTCTGCTTCAACAATTCTTGCAATTCCTGCACATTCTTGATCTATTTCAATCATTCCTTTATTTTTATACACTTTGCCATAGTTAGAATTTGTAACAGTGTATAGTGCTTGGTAATATATACTCATTATATGATTACCTGGTTTGAATAAATCATTTCTTTTGATTTGGAAGTGTAAGCTTAAAGCATCATTAAAATCGGCGTCTTTGAGCGATATGCAATACTTTGGGTAGTATGTGAATAGGAGCTTTGTATAGGCTAGGTTTCCTTCTACTATACCAAGATTTCCTTCTCTTGCGTTTATGAACCTTTCATCCGATAAGTTTATTACTATAGGACAATTGATTCCTTCTTTAAAAGTCGATTTGACTAATATTTGGATTCCACCTAAATGAACATAGTTCATTTTCTTTCTAGTTTTTTCTGGGATTTTTCTCAGAATTTGATCTATCATAGGTTTAGTTAACAGGTTTAGTTTGTGTTTTCCTGTTGTTTGGGTAACTTCTATTACCTTTTCAATTTCTTGATATTGATGGTAAGAAATTTTATTTCTTGCAAACATTCTTTGCATTCTGCTAAGTAGATTATCTTCTACTTTGAGGTTTAATTTTAATCCTTGGATTTTTCTGAAAGTTTCTCCATCGAAGGTGGCTTTTAAGGCGTATCCTCGATGATCTTCTTCTGTTTCTAATATTTGAACAGAATTATCATTTTCTTGTATTTCTCTATTCATTCAGATTCTTCTGAACTACTAGAGTATTCTTCATAGATTTCTTCAAAGAAATCATCACTATTAATAGATTTTATTGATTCTAAATCAGAATCAATATCTTCTCTATCAATCCTAGAGATTTTTACCTTTTTCTTGTTACATTCGTAACTTTTATGGCCTTCTTCGCCGCAATTGTAACACTTACATTTATCTGCTGGTTTTGTTTTTGAAAAATCTCTTTTTCTTTTATAGTAATTTTTTCTTGGTACATACTTCTGTTTGGAGAAGTTTTTTCTTTTTATTAATCCTTTTTTGGATTGTTTTCTTCTTTTGTAAGGTTTTTCTTCACATCCCCATTGAGTAGATGCATTTGTATCTTTACAATAAATTTGGGTATTAATTCTTTTAGCCTTTCTTTGGATGTTATGAGACATACAAAGTTGACCTAGTCTATTTTTAGGAAATTTATTCTCTGTCCTAGAGTATCTCCTTTTTTATTTTCTTTTTCATATTCTTCTCTGAAGTATTTCGCCCAGAAGCCTGGTAGTTTTTGATAATATTTTTCTAGATATGGTATCATTTCTTTACCACTATCAAATACTTTATAATAATATTCTTCGAATTCACAAGTGTATTCTTGAATATAACTCATTTTACAAATTTGCAATTTTTCTAACTGCTCTTTGGCTATAGTTCTAATCATTTCTTTATTTTCTTTTATATTCCCTTGTCCTCCAAAGAATTCATTAGCTATTTATTGTTTTAAATTTGCTATTCCTTCTTGTACGGAATTTTTTAATCCTTCTAATGTATCATTTTTTATTATTTTTTCTGAGTCTTCTGTTAATCCAGAATACCAGTCATTTACCTTTCCTATGAAAGTGTTTATCATGATGATATATTTTTCTTCATCAGTATAATTTCCTTTTCCTAATAGGAAATAAAGGAGCATGTTTTGAGACCAAAGATCTAAGCTATCTTCTGGATCTCTTTTACATTGGAGATCTAAGAATTGTGCTCCGATATCTCCTGTTGGGAGTCTATTAGGCATAAATTTTGATTTATCATTATTATGATAATTTTTTGTATAATCATCTTTCTTTCTTGCTTTACTGGCAAAATTCTTATCATCATTTTCTGGCTCTTGCCATTCTTGTTTCATTGAAGTAGATGCTTCAAATTTCCCTTGGGGTCCTCCTGTTTCTCCTTTATTCATGAAAACATTTAATTTTTCTGAAAGATTAAGATCTTCCATTGAATAAACTAATTCTTCTAGCTCATTCATTTAAAATATTCCGCAACCCTGTTTATAAACAGCCGTAAATTATTTCTTTGATGTTCTATGACGTAAGTGCTTACGTCTTTTTATTTGTCTTTTTTCATGCTACATTAGGTATGGGTATGAGCATGATCATGGTCTAACATTTTACATGCTAGCTTCCCCCATGTCGGCCAATTATTCAGAAGAAGACAATGGAGCGTCCATTATCTATCTCAAAGGAATCTTCAAAAGCAAGGACTTGAAGATAATTATAGAGGAGTTTAAGGAAGTCCTTAAACAATTTCTTTTTGTAATAAGTCCCTCCTTATATCGTAACTTTTATGGCCTTCTTCGCCGCAATTGTAACACTTACATTTATCTACTGGTTTTGTTTTTGAAAAATCTCTTTTTCTTTTATAGTAATTTTTTCTTGGTACATACTTCTGTTTGGAGAAGAAAAATGACCCATGTCAACACCACAAATTTTCAGTATTTTAAATAATTTTAAATACTCAATAATCAATAATAATAATTAAATAAATATAGACACATGTAAATAATTAGAATTAGAACGACACATGCCAGCACCACAAAAAACAGGATTTTAAAATAATTAAAAATATTAATTACATGTAATAGGATTAAATAATAAAATCTAGGAGTGCATTGGTCGGTTCGGCTCGGTTTTATGTATTATTGGTTCGGTTTATCGGTTTTTAAATATGTTAAACCAATAACCAAACCAATAAGATATTTTTTATCGGTTTTTGGTCCTTAACGGTTCGGTTTTCGGTTTAACCAATAAGAAATACTTATAAAATAAATATATGACTTTTCTAATAAATTTGATGCAAAAAACACAATAAATGTAAACTTTACAAATGCAAATAGAAACAATAATAACAAACATGAAAAGAACTATACAAGTGTAACACAAAGAGAAATTAAGAAGAATAGAGTTCTTACTTTAGATTTTAAACGTTTTGTATAATATGAAATTGTGAACTCAAAGTCGTTGTGAGATGTGAATTAAAGGCTAAAGGACAAAGATAATAACTAGTAAGATATTGAGATTAATATATAATATTTATGTACAAGTAAAAATAGTAAATTACTAGTCTTAATGGGTTATCGGTTTACCCAATAACCCAATATTAAAAACCAATACCAAACTGATAACCCAATAATTTTTTTTTATAAAACCATTAAAAAACCGTTAACACAATACCCCAATAACATTAAACCAATAACACTTTTATCGGTTCGATTTATCGGTCAGTTCGATTTTTCGCACCCTTATTAAAATCAACTATTTGTAATTATCTTAAATTCAAAATTAAAATATTAAATTTATTTATTAAAGAATTACTTAAAATCAATGTGATATAATCATTTTATAATTTTCAAAATTTATATAAGATAATAACTAAAAATTTTAACTATCTAAAACTGAAAAACAAAAATAAACATTGCAAAACATGAGTGTGATTATTAATTTTAAATTTTTTTTTTTTAAAAAAAGAACTGTTCCATGTTAGTCAGTGGTTAATTTTAAGTAACGATTCAATTAGTGGATAATTTAAAGGAATAAATTCAAATTTAAAATAATTATAAAATCTAAAAATAATATAAAAATTACAAACTTAACTAATAATAATAATAACAATATTAATATTGTTTCAGAAATGTTTCAAATGACAGTCACACATAAAATTCTTTTTCCAGTATCAAATTTTAATATAAAATTCCCCAAAAAAATTCGAAAATATTAAAAATATACAAAACTACATTTAAAAAAAAAAAAATTAATTTGAATTGATCCTAATCCTTATCTGATTGATTGATGACAGCTTCTTATCAACGGTTTATTAACTTCTCATAATGAATGATTTCTTACTGCACTACAATTATCCTATAAATAAACTATCCCACTTTTTATAAACCAACCCCACCCACTTCACTTTTTATAAACCAACTCCACCCACTTCACTTTTTATAAACCAACCCCAGCCACTTCTTCTCCAAAAGCCTACCGAAATTACTGTACACTGATGTGCAAACATCCATTCCGCTGTCAGTCTTATTTTCAAGTGTTTTCCTTCAAATTTTGTTCTGTTCTTTAGATGATTTGTGTATTTTTTTCGCTTATGTATAACATTATTTTAAGTCATCATCTATTATTTTGGATTTTATAGTTGATGCAAAAGTAAAAGTATAGTCATTAGTGATGTTTAAGTCATATAATATACCCTTATATCCTTCTGATATGCATAAATTTTATTTTTTAATCTTCTATAATTACGTTTTAATTATTTTTAAAAAATATTTTTGCAAGGTTTAAATTTAATTGGCATGCGTATTTTATGGAGTATCAAATATTTATGATGCTTAATTGTTATTAGGAATCCTGACGTGTGATTTAATAATAATAATCAGACCTTCATTATTTATGAAAAATTCATCTTTAATAATCTTCTATTTATATATTTATATATAATAGGAGAAGTAAATAGTACCACATGTCAGCACCACAAAAAATTTCAATTATTTAATTGAAAAAAATGAAAATTAAAAACTAAAAAATTAAATTACAAATTACAAATCAGTTAAATTTAAAAACGTTTTTAAAAACAAAAAAACTACATATACTATTTAACATAATATTTTTAAAGATAGTTACCATAGTCAATATAACTCTTTTTTATTTTTTATTTTTTAAAAGATAACTAATTGTGCATGTGGCTAAAGTTTATGTTATTTTGGACTCTGGTTTTTAACCTAATTAGAATACTTATCTCTATTGATCGAAGTTTATTTAATTATTTTAAAAATAATAAAGAAGCAAATGAAAAACAAACCAAAACTAGACATTAATATGACTCCATTACGTACTACTTTCTCACTCAAAATCAAAATATTTAGAGTAAAATATTCAAATGAAAAAAATAACAAAAAAAATACAATAAACTTAAAAATAACCAATTTCTAATAGAATATACTTATTAATAAAAAAAAATAAAAAAATAAAACAACTTTCAATCCAAAAAAAAAAGAAAAGAGGAAGATAAAACGAGGATCCTTGAAAAATGCACAAAATCAACTACCTAACAAATTAATTTAAAATTTAAAATTCAAATAATAACTAACCTTATCCTTAATAATAATCTAAATTTTATAAGAACGTCTTTGAAAAAAATACAATTCTTAACTTCATCATTCATACCTTCTTAAAATCACCTCTTCAAAAATAGGATTTCAGACATGTGTTAAGAAAAAATAACATCCAAATAAAAATATGATTGTACTCACTAAGATCATAAAAGAAAGAGTTAATATATTAATTTATTGTATGTTTATATATGCCCTCTATCTAAATTGTTTGGTCTGCAATTATTTTTTTGGCCCAAGTCATATGCGACCCCTTAAAGTTGTTCTCATAATTCATTTAAACACATCAACTAAGGCTTGTACCTATTAAACACTTAAATAGTTCAAAACATGTGTCTATTAAGCACAAAATGTTGATGTGGCAAAATAAGTGTATCTCACTGCCTAGTAGCGCGTGAATATGTCCCAATTTTCTTTTAATTTTTTTTTTTAGAATAAACTTTACTTTTTTTGTCCTAATGACTGGCATGCATTAATTAAAATAACTAAAAATATTTTTTATTTAAAATAATGTTTTTAACCCAAAAAGAAAGCAATCCCACCCCACCCCACCCCTGTAGGTTATACCAATGGTCTTCTTCTTCGCCCTATTTTAAGCTTTTTAAACTCTGTTTGTTTTTTTCTCATCGCTTTTATGTTTTACTCTTTATAAAATAAAATTGAATTTGTTAGTAGAATTTGCAACAAGAAAAAAAACGGGACATCGAAATTATAAAAGCAACATCTGTCCATCTTTATTTCCGATCACTTCAATCAACAAACATTACCAACCATTTATTTAAAATGATATAATTTTTTTTGATATAATTCATTTGAATCCTCTTGATTTCTCTTCATTATCAATTTTGAAATAATTTATCAACGTCGATTTATTTTTCACAAAAAATCCCAATCACTCCATTAATCTATCATGCTTCATAATTTATTTTACTATTTGCATTAGACTTGATTTCAATAGCCCATAGTTTATTACAAGAAAACAAAAAATCTTTTTAGAGGAATAGAAAATGACAAGTAACAGAGGATGAAGAAGAAGAAGATAAGGCAAATGATTAGGTGGGTGGATTTGGGGGAGCGGGTGGGGTAGATTTTCTTTTTTCTTCTTTTTTGTTGTTGCTGGAGAAATCGAGATTTGTTGTTAGAATCAGGATGGCCGGTGAAGGGAAGAAGAAGAAGAAAGGTGGGTGGGTGGGTGGGTTTGTGTGGGGATGGAGGCTTTCTCTTTACTCCTTTTGGCTAATTAATTTTTTGGATTATTGATGGTTGGAGTTTTTATTTTTTTTAAAAAATTGAATATTCATTAGATTGGGGCCATGTGTCACATGCTGCAGTTTTATTGGTTATTTTTTAAAGATAGTGTGCGTGAATTATACATACTACATTTTAAAAGTTTATTATCATTTTGTGTTCAATAAGTACATATTTGTTAATATTAGAGTGTCTAATAGGTACTAGCCTTAGTTGAGGTGTTCAAATGAATTATGCGGACAACTTTAGGGGGCCAGAGATGACTTTGACCTATTTTTTTATGATTGAAGGGATCACCACCTCTCCAATGCGACGAGGAAGAAAAAGAAACTGATGATAGAGAAATGGATGAATTCTGAATAATTTCATGTCAGTGGATCATGTATGTCATATTTCAATATTTTAAGTATATAATCTACTACTATGATAATTAGTTTGTTCATATGCTATTTTCTTTTTTATTTTTATAATCTAGCCCTTTTCTATTCATTTTTAAAGTAAATATTAAAATGATCCATTTTATGTGATTTATTAGTTCAATTGGTATTTAAATTTAGGTTAAAGTTCCTAATTTATGTTTATTTACCTAAACAAAAATATTTTGTTTGAAATAATTTTTATAGTTGTAAATTGAAACTATAAAAGAATAAATTTTATTTTAAAAACTATTTAGATAGGATAATATTTGCTTAAAATTAGTTAATTAAATTAGTGTTAAATGTTATTTTTTTTAATTTTTGAATTTGAATTGGAAGTCACATATTGATCTTCTAAAATATGAATTGAAGATAAAAATTGAATTTCAATTGATTCTTATTTAAGGAGGTTGCGTGTACGTTCTAATTATTTTTATTTCAATCGTGCAAAATTATTAATAAACTAATAAAAATAAATATGACAATTTAATTTTAAAATCGTGAACAATTTAATAAAAATAAAAACGTGAAACAAAAAAATTATTTGATACTTACATGATTCATTGTCGATCAATTCATACATATTGGATTATTGAAATGGAGGTGAATAATTTCATGTCAATGGATCATATATGTCATCTTTCAATATTTTAAGTATATAAATTACTACTATGATAATTAGTTCGTTCATATGCTATTTTCTTTTTTTATTTTTATAATCTAGCCCTTCTCTATTCATTTTTAAGTAAATATTAAAATGATCCATTTTATGTGATTTATTAGTTCAATTGGTATATAAATTTATGTTAAAGTTCCTAATTTATGTTTATTAAAATTAATTTACGTGTATGGGTAAAATTTATCTAAACAAAAATATTTTGTTTGAAACAATTTTTATAGTTGTAAATTGAAACTATAAAAGAATAAATTTTATTTTAAAAACTATTTAGATAGGATAATAGTTGCTTAAAATTAGTTAATTAAATTAGTGTTATTTTTTTTTAATTTTTGAATTTGAATTGGAAGTCACATATTGATCTTCTAAAATTTGAATTGAAGATAAAATTGAATTTCAATTGATTCTTATTTAAAGAGGTTGCGTGTACGCCCAATTATTTTTATTTCAATCGTGAAAATTATTAATAAATTAATAAAAATAAATATGACAATTTAATTTTTAAATCGTGAACAATTTAATGAAAATAAAACGTGAAACAAAAAAATTATTTGATACTTACATGATTCGTTGTCGATCTATTCATAGAGATTTGATTATTGGAATGAAGGTGAGTACGTTTCATTAATAGTTTCAAAATTATCCGCGCATCGCGCGGACACATATACTAACATATTAGGTAATCATTGCACTTTTATATATTAATTTTATTGGTTAGTTTGAAATTTAAGATGTTTATATAAACTTTACCCATAATATATTTTGATATTTTAGACTTTCAATTATTACACTATAGTAGTGATGACATTAATAAGAAGTTTATTGCAAGAGTATCTCTGTAATACTGATTTTTTGCAATAATTATTTCTTCATCATCTTTTCTTTCTAATTAATTGTTTGCCTGCTATTATTTTTGTACGTTGTTTAAATAAGATATTTTCATCTGTTACAAATTTTATTTTATTTTTTCATCATATTTCACTGTTTGACAAGTATTAGGTAATATTTTGTACTAAGGTTACATTATATATATATATATATATATATATTAATTAGTAGCAGTTTCAATTACCCATATAGTGAAATTTACCTATAATCGATCACATCCCGAGAATTCCTCTCTATATTGTTATTTCCTTCGTGGTTGATTGTGTTGTAGCTGATAATTGACAATCCAAACCCCCATCTGACATTCGTTGGCATCCCCTTAGACTTGTTTACATGTTTTTTTCGATAAATTCTATTCATATAACCGAATAGACCACTTTATAACTGAATTTAGACACGTACCACTCCCTGTGGGTTCGACCCCAACTCTTCGTTGAGTTTTATACTAGTTAACGATCGTTTACACTTAGAATCAGATGAGGTGTACTTGAAACGTTAATCAGGTACCCGAGCCAATCTAGAATCACATATCACACAATCACAGGCACTATGAATACAATCACACTTGTAGCACTCAAGCAAATAGGATAACTTCATTGCATGAGATTGACAACAAGATATCTTTCAATTTCATCCCTTTTTTATTCCCTAACAATCTATTGTACAAGTATTACAAGCGAAATAGTTAATCATGCACATCTGACTCAAACAGAAAAGATTCAACAATCACCTACCTTAAATCAAGCCTAGAAGCTCTATTGAACCTGAGACTTCCCTTGTTATGAAGCATAGCTTGTTCTTGGTCTATAAACAATCAATATAACACAAAATTGTACCAAAATGGTCTTAATATACCAGATTATATTCTAATCCCAAACTCTAGACCAACTTCATGCAATTTTCACCCAAATCAGGGTTTTTTCCACTATTAAGTCAAACCAAACCATCACCTAATGTCACTACCATGGATTCTAAGGCCTAATAATTAAATTACCAAGCTAGGGGAGTAATTTACTTACCTTTGTGGATGATTTTGATAGAAAACATGTGTAAACCGCCGTAGGTCGCCTCTGTACTTCCCCACAATATTCTTGAATGATGACTCATATTGGGGAATAATCTGCATTTTTAGCAATCGCCTTACCATTACCATAACGACCCAATCATGCTATAGTGGTGGCGCTGTAGATGGATCTCCCGCTATAACTGAAATTAATTCCACCCATTGTAATGGTGTGTCAATCATTATAGCGGCTTTCACGGTACAAAACCTTGAAGATCCTCCCAAATTCACCTATTTCACAACACACCTTCAAACCTTGACATTCCAAACCAACTCCTTCACGCCAACTTTGATATCGGGAGTTCTATTCACCCGAATTCATTTATGAAAAGTCCTACGGACTCCTTAACATCTTAGTAACAAGGAACTCAACTTAGACACTTCACCCAATACTTCCCCTGGATTTCCCTAGACCTCTTCTTGCTCAAATTTCGTTCAAGCCTAGCCTAACTTGAAATTTTTAACTCACAACTAGAAAAGTTTTCTCGCCCAATTTCTTTTATGAATAGCCCACCCATAATGACAGAAAGGGTTGTAATAGTAATGAATATGATTTAATTTATAAATTATTAAAAATATTTATTAATGAAAAGAATGAAGGAATAAAATTAAAAAATGAGATAAATAGATTTCTAAGCTATAGAGAGGTGCAACATCACTTTTTTAACAACAAAAATTCCCTAATTATATTTGATATATGTTTATAATAGTTTCTACAGCCAAAGAGTTTGAACTATAAAGTACCAATGCTAGTTTTCTTCCTATATACACGCCCATTTTAATTATCTTTTAAATATAATAATTGACTTGATATTTTTTAGCTATATATTTTGTAACACCTCGAAACAAAATTAGAAGTTGAGTTGAGTTGGAAAAGTTCAGAAAAATGTTGCAGGGATCTGGTGCTATGGATAGACCTACGGGTCGTAGGAATGGTCTCATAGACACTGGTAAGATTTTTGGAAATTTCAAGTTTTTGAAGTTTGACCAACGACTTGACATGATGAATCATACAAACTGGGATGAGTCGTAGATGGAATTTGTAGGAAGGATTAAGAAGAATTATTTAAGACCTCGAGTCTACAAAAGAGAACAACGGGTCGTAATTGGTTCTATGGGTTGTAGATGGGTTTCGTAGAAAGGTTCTACACTTACTGAAATTTTGGACTCAAAGTTGAGGACTATAGATGGGCTCTATGGACTGTAGAAAGGTCGACGACTCATAGAAGTGTTCTGTGGAAAGTAAGGTGAATTTTGGATTTTTGAAGTATGTTCTACGGTTGGCCAGTACGGGACGTACAAAATTCTACGGACTGTAGGTCCTAATCTGAAATCACTTCGGGCAGTTATTTCTTAAGGGTATTTAGGTCTTTTCCTATGCATTTAATACATATACTATGTTGTTTTCCCCTATTTATAAGTCCTAAAACTACCTTCCAATTCCTCAAACTACCCAAACCCTTTCATTCTCTCAAATCCCAAAATCTCATCCAAGTTCATCCCCTCCAAATCCTCTCAAGCTTCAAGGAACAAAACTAGGGTTCAAGCTTCACGTCTCTTTTTCCCTCTATTCCTTTTGGGTTTTGATCATCAAGGTATATGAAAATTCACCAATGGATTTAATTTCCAATTCAATTTCATCAAATTTGATTAAGGTTTCATACAATTCTCCATAGGTCCTATTTGTTATGATCCAATTGTTTGATTTCAATCTTACTGTGCATGATTTGATACAATTACATGTATTCTAATTGTTTTTATACAAACCCATGCATGGTACATGTTTATGGTGATGAATTTTTAAAGAAAGCTATGAACTTATGAATGGTAATATATTCATGATTTATGATAAAGACCTTTTGGAAACTAAGGTTGCTTTTAAGATAGGTATCAAAATAATTGTGAAAGTTTGTCACATATGCATAAAATTTTGAATCTCACATAATTAAAAATCATGATTGTTGAAAGATTTTCTCTCACATATATGAATCATAATTTAAGGAGCTACTCTATGGTGAATTAAGATTGAATTGGTACTTAATTGTGCTTTTCCAAGTATGATGACATGAATATGAATATGACTATTCCATTGGGATTTTAACTTAGAATCGAGAGGATATTGAGAAAGAGGCTCTCTCTTTAGTAGAGGTCGGGGCTCTAGTAGCAATCTCTATGTCCCTAACTAAGTGCCCCACTAGGATTTGTCTTAGAAATACATAGCTCGTGGATCCACCTAAGCTAGAAGTTTATGTTCCTTACCTTGGTAAGTAAGACATCTATTTTTTGTGTGGGTGAAAAAAATAGATTTCATGTTAAAGCTCTTTAGGTCTATGTTGGTTAACGGTAAATATCCCATAAAAACAAACTAGATTTTCTTCAAAGGCTTAATGAAGCTTTCATTATTATTTTAAGTATGCATTAACCATGTTCATGATTCATCTTTAAAGGTTTTTACTATGTTTTAGCTTGGTCATGCGTATTATGGTTTCCTTTATGTGCGGTTATGATTATGTTTCATATTTTCATGAATTTCCCCATACTTTGTATATTTCATGTACTTATGCATACTTGTGCCTACATTGTCTCATAATGTAGGGTTCAGCGCTTCTCCTTCTCTTCTTTCTTGGGGCTAGTCAATTGATTGATCATTGAATACTTAGTGAGTCCTCATGTTCTGAGGATCATGTCACATTTACTATACTTTCTTATGTCTTTAGTGTTTGGACTTTGTACGTGTTATATGAGTTACGTCCCAACCACTCTTTTGATATATTAGATTGGCTTGTCAAGACTATGATTTGACTTCCTCTCTTATGTCAAACTCTCAAATGATATGAGATTTTCTACTCACATTCTACTTTTGTATACTATATTGTGTTGTATGTATGTCAAGTGGATTGTGTAGGGCCTCTCGTGGTATTATACACCATGTCACGTCTAGGGTGTATTTTGGGTAATGAAAAACTTGGTATTTAGAGCACCAGGTTTTAGAAAAAGGTTCTAAGATATCTAACAAGCCGCATTGAGTAGATCAATTTTGTTCATTAGTGTGAAGCACGCCACATTTATTAATTGGAGGCTACAAAAATTTTAGGAAACATATCTTTTTTCATTACTCTAAAGTTGTGCCATAGAATTTATCTTTCTAAAGATCATTTTCCTAAACTTGTTCGATGCTTTATAGGATATGGCCCCTCAAATAGCTTACATGAGAAGGAATGTGGACGATAATGTGGAGCCCAAGGTTCCTTAAGTTCCGGTCGACCCTTTTGCCGAGCAAGTTACTCATGCCAAATTTTGAACCGCTTTTAAGTGTTGGATTAAGCTATGACTACCCAAGCTAATAGAGAAGTTGTTTTTCCCGTGAACCCCAATGTGGGTATAACGCCGACAAGGATAAAATACTTCACTAGAATGAAACCCAGAGAGTTTCATGGGTCGAAAGTGGATGAGGATCCACAAGAGTTCATTTATTAGGTGCACAAGATAGTAATAATTATGGAATTGTCTATGGTAGAGAAGGCGAGTGTTGCTCAAGTTTGGTTTGAACAATGGAAATGTGAGAGGGTTGTAGATGCAGATCCTCTTGATTGGGAGAAATTCAAAGGAGAATTTATTGATCGTTCCTTTTCTATTGAGATGAGGGAGACAAAGCTACTTGAACTTATTAATATGTGAAAAGATAGTATGAGTGTGAAAGAGTATGCTTTGAAGTTTACTCAGTTGGCTAAGTATGCTCCAACTATAGTCGTTGACTCTAGGACAAGAATAAGTAAGTTTGTGTCAGGTGCTTCCGACTTGGTTGTCAAAGAGTGCCAAAATGTCATGCTTATCAAGGAAATGGATATATCTAGATTGATGGTTCATTCAACATAAATTGAAGAAGATAAACTCAAAGAGATGGCAAGGAAGTCGAAAAGGGCATATGTGGATGATTGTGACTTTTCTCATTCTAGATCCAGTGGATAAAGTGGTTATAAATTTTGGCAAAGGTTTTCTGGTCAAGGTTCTTCTATAGTCCCACCCCTCAGTTCTACAAGGATATGGTGTCTAACCCTAAGCTTCAAGGAGGAAATAGTGGTGAGGATTTTCGATGCCTACTTGCACAAGGTGTGGAAAGAAACATGATGGAAAATGTTTGGCCAGCACATATGGTTGCTTTAATTATGGAAAGAGTGGTCACAAGATGAGAGATTGCTAATTGCTCGCCAATAAGGGAAGGGATGGTAGACAAGCTCAACCTAATAGTTCCGGTTCTAGTGCACCAAAGCAAAGCATATTTTATGCTCTTCAGACTCGACACATGATCACAACGGTTCTCTGGATGATGTTACCGATATGTTGAAAGTCTTTCACCTTTATCTTTATGCTTTACTTGATATAGTTTCTATGTTGTCATTTGTTACTCCTTATGTTGCCATAAGATTTGATGTTGGTCCCAAAATCATTTCTAATCCCTTTCATATCTCTACTCATGTTGGTGATTCTATTGTTGCTAAGAGAGTCTATAGAAATTGTCCCTTTTTTGTTTCTCATAGAGTCACTCATGTTGATCTTGCAGATCTTGATATGCTAGATTTTGATGTTATTCTTAGGATGGATTGGATTTATGAATGTTATGCTTCCATAGAGTGTATGACCCAATTGGTCAACTTCAAGGTTCCGAACGAACCTATCATGTCATAAGAATGGGAAAATTATGTTCTTAAGGGTCAATTCATATCTTGCCTAAAGGCTAAGAAGATGATTTTTAAGGGTTGCATTTATCATCTTGTTTAGGTTAAGGATAAAGATTTTGAAACCCCTATTCTTGAATTAGTTCCAATTGTAAATAAGTTTCTGGAAGTGCTTCCTGTTGATCTTCCCAGCACTCCTCCATAAAGGGAAATAGACTTCAGTATTGACCTTTTCTCCTAGATACGCAACCTATCTCTATTTCTCCCTATCGTATAACCCCAACAAAATTTAAGTAGTTAAAGGATCAATTGAAAGATTTATTAGATAAGGGTTTTATTAAACCAAGTATCTCTCCATGGAGTGCTCCAATGTTGTTTGTTGGAAAGAAGGATGGTTCCCTCCAAATTTTTATTAACCATTGGCAATTGAATTAGTTTACCATAAAGAATACACATTACATTCCTAGGATTGATGATTTGTTTGACCAAATCCAAGGAGAGAGTTACTTCTCTAAGATTGACCTTCGATCGGGTTATCACCAATTGAGGGTGAAGGAGAGTGGCATTCTGAAGATGTCTTTTTGAACTTGGTATGGTCATCATGAGTTCTTGGTGATGCCTTTTGCTTTGACTAATGACCCGGTGGCATTGATGGATTTGACGAATAGGGTCATCAAGTAATATTTTGACATGTTTGTGATTATGTTTATCGATGACATTTTGATTTACTCACAGAGTGAGGATGAGCATATTGAGCATTTGGGGATTGTGTTGCAAGTTTTCAAGGATCGTGAATTATAGGCTAAGTTTAGAAAATGTGATTTTTGGTTGAGGTTTGTTACTTTCCTTGGTCATATTGTCTCTGATGAAGGTATTCAAGTCGATCCTAAGAAATTTGAGTCGGTTAATAATTGGCCTAGACCTTTGTCTGCTTTAGATATATGGAGTTTCTTAGGCTTGGCCGATTAATATAGAAGGTTTGTGGAAGAATTTTCCTCTATTGTTCCTCCTTTGATGACATTGACTTAAAGAAAGGTGAAATTCATATGGTCGGAAGCTTGTGAGAAGAGTTTCTAAGTGTTAAAGGACAAACTCACTTCAACCCCTATCTTGACATTATTGGAAGGATAGAATGGTTTTGTGGTTTATCGTGATGTTTTAGGGATCGGTCTTGGTTGTGTTTTGATGCAACATAGGAAAGTCACTACTTATGCTCCAAGAAAATTGAAGATGTATGAAAAGAATTACCCGACTCATGATTTGGACTTAGTGCCGGTAGTGTTTACTTTAAAGATTTTGAGATATTAGTTTTATGGTGTTCATGTGGATGTGTTTACTGACCACAAGAGTTTGAAATATGTGTTCACTCAAAAGGATTTGAATCTTTGCAAAATGAGGTGGCTTGAGTTATTGAAGGATTACGACATGAGTGTCCTCTATCATTTGATTAAAGTAAATATGGTGGCAAATGCTCTTAGTCGACTATCAATAGGTAGTGTTGCTCTATGTTGAGGGCGATAAGAAAGAGCTAGCTCGTGATATTCATAGATTGGCCAAATTGGGTATTCGCTTGGTTGACTCTAAGAAATATAGTGTGATTGTTTAGAACAGTTCCAAATCATCTCTTATATCGAATGTGAAGGCTAAGCTAGATCTTGATCTGGTATTAGTTGATCTAAAAAAGTCAGTTTCCAAAAAAACCATTGAAGCTTTCTCCCAAGCGGGATATGGTGTCGTTCTATACCACAGTCGATTGTGTGTTCCGAACGCTGATGAGTTGAGAAAAAAGATTTTGACAAAAGCTCACAGTTCTTGATATTCTATTCACCCATGAGCCACCAAGATGTATCATGGCTTGTAGGAAGTCTATTGGTGGAATGAGATGAAGAAGGATATTGCAGAATTTATGGCTAAATGTTTGAACTGTCAACAAGTGAAAATTGAGCATACAAAACCGGGAGGTTTGGTTCAAAACATTAGCTTTCAAATGTAGAAGTGGAAAGATTTTAATGTGGACTTTATTACAGCTTTACCTTGCACTTTCCATCAGTTTGATTCAATTTGGGTTATTGTGGACCGAATGATGAAATCTACTCACTTTCTTCTAGTTCAGACTTCAGTTTTAGTCAAAGAGTATACCATTCTTTATATTCGGGAAATGGTGAGGTTGCATGGAGTGCACTCGTCTATTATCTTTGATTGAGTTATTCGGTTTCCATCTCAGTTTTGGAGGTCATTTCAGAAAGGTCTTGGTATCCAAGGGAAACTTATCACGACTTTTAATCCTCAAACTGATGGACAAGCCGAGCATACTATTCAGACATTGGAAGATATGTAAGAGCGTGCGTGATTGATTTCAAGGGTAATTGGGATGATAATTTTCCTTTGATTGAGTTTTCTTATAATAATAACTATCATTCTAGAATTGGGATGACACTATTTGAAGCTTTTTATGGTAAGAGGTATAGGTTTCATGTAGGTGGTTTGAAGTTGGTGAGGTTTATTTGATAGGTCTCGAGTTGGTGCATGAGGCTATGGAAAATGTTTGACTTAGGTTAAGAACGGCTTAAAGTCGACAAAAGTTTTATGTCGATGTTAGAAGAAGAGAACTTAAATTTAATGTTGATGATTGGGTCTACTTGAAAATTTCACCCTTGAAGGATGTAATGAGATTTAAAAAGAAAGGGAAACTTAGTCCCCGCTATGTGGGCCCATATCAGATTTTAAGGCATATTTCGGAGGTTTATTATGAGTTAAAATTACCTAATGAGTTAGCATCGTTATATCCGGTATTCCATATCTCTTTGTTAAAAAAAGTGTGGTGGAAATCTGACGTCCATAGTGCCTTTGGAAACCTTGGGAGTTAAAAGAATTTTTTTCATATGAAGAGGTTTTAGTTGAGATTTTAGATCGTCAAGTTTGAAAATTAAGAAACAAAGAAGTTGCTTCCGTGAAGGTTCTTTGGAGGAATCAACAAGTTGAGGATGCTAGATGGGAGGCCGAAGAGGATATGATGTCCCGGTATCCTCATCTCTTTCTTTTCGCTCCAACTCTAGCTTAAGGGTTTAGCTCCTCATGGTTCATTCTTTCAGATTCATGCGTTTTAGTCATTCCCATGTTTCCATATGCATGCAAGTTCATGAAAAACTTGTTTTGGATGTTATGATTTATCTTGGAGTTATTCTCCATGTTCGTACGCATTTTGATGAAATTGCATTCTTATTGGGTTTTAGTTTCTCTCCTACTCTATTCATACTAGTTTGAGTCCCATTCGAGGGCCAATGTTCCTGAGGGGTAGTTAGTGTAACACCTCAAAAAAAGTTGGAAGTTGAGTTGAGTTGGAAAAGTTCAGAATAATGTTACATAGATCTGGTGCTATGGATCGACATGCGGGTCGTAAATCTTCATACGGGTCGTAAAGCTTCATACTGGTCGCTGGAAGGGCCTCGTAGACATTGGGTAAGATTTTTGAAATTTCAAGTTTCTAAAGTTTGACCTACGACTTGATAGAATGATCTGTGAATTCAGATGAGGCGTAGATGGCATTCGTAGGATGGATTTGATTGAAGACCCTAGGTCTATGTAAGAGAACAACATGTCATAATTGGTTCTACGGATTGTAAATGGGTTTTGTAGAAAGGTTCTACACTTATTGAAACTTTGGACTCAAAGTTGAGAACTACAGATGGAGTCAATGACCGTAGAAAGGTCGATGACTCGTAGAAGTATTTCATGGGAATTAAAATGAATTTTGGGTATATGAAGTTGGTTCTATGGTTGAACAGTACGGGCCGTAGAAAGTTCTACGGACTGTAGGTCCCAATTGTAGATCACTTCCGACAATTATTTCTTAAGGGTATGTGTAACGCCCCGAGCCTACACCCTGAGCGTGGCTGGCACTCGAAGACCATTGCTGGCCCAAGCGAACCCTTGGCCTGGCTTACTTAACTCAGCGGAATACAATATGCATATTAATAAAGATCAATAGCACTTAACCGAATTGAATACTAAAATAACTGAGAATGCTTAAAGGTGAAACACTCAACGTGTCCAAAAGTGGCAACCTAAGTCTTAACAATAAAAATGATAATCAAAAGACTAACATCTAACTGTCTATGAAGCCTCTAAACAACTGAGATGGATGTTGGTACAAACCCCATAACATCATAATGAACTAACTAGAAAACAATGAAAATAGATCATCCGGAATGCAAGGAGGCTCAACGACTGCCTCTGAACTGCTCACTGGATCAACGGTGCGCTGGAATGCCGATCCTAGTTACATGTGTCTGCATCATAAGACGATGCAGGCCAACTGGCATCAGTACATTGAATGTATGAGTATGCGAGTTGGAGTGCTAAAATCACATAGGTTTGAAAGGGAATCTGAAAGAAACACATACCTTGGATTTTCTCAACTCATGAATACTTAACTGAACTCATTTCAATATAAAGTAGTTTAAGACAAGTGCAATATAAAAGAAAAGTTGTTTAAAAACATGATGTCAACTTTGTGTATATACAAGGATACAACTTAACTCTGAAATGTATGTAAAAATACAATAAACTGATGTATATAAAAATACAATAACTTATGTTGGAGTTTCTCTAACGGACAACCATCACATAAGAGCTATAGTGATGATATAACGATCTACCTCACGCTGCCAGCATATCCTATACCCTGCCAAAGGTATAGGACCTAGAGTACTAAGTGAATCCACTAGTCTATTGTGGAAAGGGTTCACCTAAAAAGTATGACCCTTTTCTACCCATGGTGGCTACATAGTTTATGGGGGCTGTGAGTTTTCTGAACTCTCCCCAAATCGGTGCTCAATACTACTCCCAAAATATACTAGCTCTTTATGTTTTAAAAACATACTTCTTCTGTGATTTTGAGATTTAGTGCTTCAAGGCTATCTTGGAAATCTCAGTTTCCCTTCTTGTTTCATTTAGAAAGCTATTACTCTTTTTCTGAAAACTAGCCCGAAGGCTCTTTGGAAATCTCAGTTTCCGTTCTTATTTAATTGTGAAAACATTTTAACCTTTTTGGGAATACATAGTCCCAAAATACTTTTGAAGAAATGAACTTCAAACTATATTTTTTACTCTTTAATCAACTTGAACTTTAAGTCTTAAAACAACATTAAAAGCATTTGCAAAAGACCTCTTGAAAAGACTCGAAGAACTTCCTAGACTTGGCTCTTGACTTTCCATGAATTTGAATTTATGGATTCAAGGCTATGATTCATGTTTCTGGATGATTTCTAGATGTTTAGAAGTCATTTAGAGTAGTTAGGATCAATGGAAAACGTTAATAAACTTTAAAAGGACTTAAATGGACTGAAGGACGAAAGTTGGGTGAAAAACGCTGATCCGGGCGCGTCCCTGGCGCGCCGCACCAGGCCCCTATTTACTGGGGATCATTTTGGGCGCACCGCACCAGCCTCCTGGCGCTATGGGGGTGCGACACGCCTGGTCTTCCCCAGGTGCGTCTGACTAGTTTTTCAACTCGTTTTCTAATCCTAAATCATTTTAAATCAATTCTCTTTCTCAATACTTTCTTAGATTCAGATACCCAATGAATGTACACTAGAATCTAACTCGAAACAACTCTTAACAATTGCTAAAACGTCTCAAGAAAACCCATCAATCACATGTAAGTTCAAGAATGAAAACAATTCAAGAACACTACTCAAGAACATCAAATTCTAACTCTTTTAGAATGAAAATCGCTGAATTAATCATGCTTGGTGTGTGGGTGAACTAACCCAACGCTATGTGATCTCGCATACTTTGTAGGGATCACCCCCGACGAATTCCACAAGCCAAACTTCGACGATCTTGAACGTTCTTGTTTACTCTTTTCCTTTCTCCTCTTTAATCCTTTCTCCAAGCCCTAGCGTAAAATCCCAAATTCTAAAACTGACTAAAATCTGATTTGACCCACATTAAACTCCTAAAAAAGGATTAAAATAATAGGGCAATGAAAAGACTAAAATACCCCTTAAAATTCCGGATTGGATATTTCCTTAATCCAACAGCCCAAATTCCAAAGGGCATAACTCCCTCATCCGAACTCGGAATCGTGCAAACTTGGTGGCATTGGAAATATCATTCCAAGATCTTTCCAATCATATGTGTAAATACACCTAAACCATCCTGATATAGGAGTTATGGATGTTTGAAGTTGACCAAAAAACTCACTTTAACTAACTTAAACTTTTCCAGATTTCCTTATACTTTTCAAAAATGACTATTTCCAGATTTTTAACTTCTTTCTAGTTTTTTCTAGTTGCGAGATGTTACAATATCTCCCCCTTGGAAACATTCGTCCTCGAATGAGATTACTCTTACTAGGCTTAGGGTGCAACATCAAACTCAAACACCCAACAAGTAAATACAAACAAAATAACATGCTCACTTATAAATTAGAGAGCACTAAGAAGAAAATTAGTACCTTGGTCTGTATTTTCCCTGGACTCAAAGAGATGTGGATATCTTTTCTTCATATCCTCTTCAGCTTTCCAAGTAGCTTTTTCAACAAATTGGTTCCTCCAAAAGACTTTGACTGACGCAACCTCCTTTGTTCTCAACTTGGGAACTTGGCGATCTAGAATCTAAACCGGAATCTCCTCATAAGATAAGCTATCCTTGATCTTGATGTTTTCAGTTGATATGATCAATGAAGGATTGCCCAAGCACTTCTTCAACATGGAAATGTGAAACACCGGATGAACCGCTGCTAATTCCTGTGGTAGCTCCAACTCATAAGCTACATTGCCAATCCTCTTGGCTATGCGATAAGATCTGATATACCGGGGACTAAGCTTCCCTTTCTTACCAAACCTTATAACACCCTTCATGGGTGAAACTTGAAAATACACCCAATCATCTACTTCGAACTCTAACGTCCTTCTCATAACATCAGTGTAGGATTTTTTGACGACTCTGTGCCATTTTCAACCGTTCTTGAATCACTTTCACCTTCTCCATAGCTTGGTGA